>NW_015161989.1:310143-383655 GCF_001447785.1 Gekko japonicus | reverse complement strand
AATCTTTTGATGTTCTTATGGCCTGACCTAGTTGGCGAAAATTGTTTTGATTCTTGTAACTGGGATTTGAATACAACAGTGGTACTGATCATACTGTTCTCTGTAGCCCAATGTTCTCTAACTTCACTGATGGTTACTCTGCAGGATCTCAGAAAAGATGGAGATCTTTCCCAAAAGCTGAGGCCTCTTTAGCTGGAGATACCTCCAAACCATGTGCTTTGCCACTGAACCACAGCTCCTGGTATGTGGGGCTCGCATACTTTCTTTGTTAAATCCAAAAAGAATCTTGTACAGTCTCTTTCTTTTCAACAGTAGCCACCCTTGAGGGCTAAAGCATTGGCAGATGTTATCGGGAGCAGGGGTCTAGCCACCAGTGTGCACTCTAAGCTGAGTTAGTGTGAGCTAGCTCACAGTTTTTTAGTGTCCAGCTCACACACTTTTGTCTTAGCTCAGGAAGGATGGCTCCAGAGCCAACTAATTTCTGCAGTAGCCAAATCGCTTGCTCACAACTTTAATGCCAGTAGCTCACAAAGTAGAATTTTTGCACACAGGACTCCACAGCTTAGAGGAAGCATTGCTAACCACTAGGACTTGTGGGAAGTTACTGGATGCAGAGTCTCAGTAAGGTCTCTGCTCACCCTCCCCCCCAATTGGCCATGATTCTTGTCTTTGTAGCTGTGGCTGGTAAAAAGGCCTTGGTGTTATTTTGGAAACTCAGTGGTGAGATGTTGTTGCAGACAGAGGGATCCTCCCCATTGTGGCCTTCACCGCTCAGAGAAACAGCCTTGTCGTCAGCAGAAGGATGGAGGCCATGCCCGGCACACTTAAATTTTTTCCTTGTGTCTTTTTAAATGCCGCGTTTTTGAATGAACACTTCACTCTGCTCTGGTTAGACCGCACCTAGAGTATTGTGTTCAGTTTGGGGCACCACAATTTAACAAGGATACAGACATGCTGGAACGTGTCCAGAGGAGGGCGACGAAGAGGGCGAGGGGTCTGGAGACCAAGGCCTGTGAGGAAAGGTTGAAGGAGCCGGGTATGTTTAACCTGGAGAGGAGATGTCTGAGAGGTGATAGGATGGCCCCGTTCACATGGAGGATTTGCCGCGCTAAAGGCACGAATGTCCGGTGGGTTTTTGGGGCGCGATCACGCCACAACATCTGGGAAGCGTAGCGCAGTAAAAAAGTACCGCAGTGAAAAGTACGCAGACGGAGAGTGATTTCAGCAAAGCGTACTTTATTTGATCAGGATCAAGACAGCTTTGGCCAGCTCGCAGGCCGGCTTATATTCCCCGAGAAACCGCCACCCAAAACCCCCCCCCCCCACTTCCCAATAGGTTATTTACAGTGGCCGAGAGTCCCATTGGCTCTCGGCCAGGAACCTAGCCCCCTGATTGGAGCAGGCTAGGATCTGCATAGTCCATTGTCTCTTGGAGCGAAGCTCAACGTTTGTCTCTGGACTTGTCTGGACTTGTCAGGACTGGATACATTACACGCGGAAAGTGCAGTAGTATCTGGAAAACGCAGGGCAGGGGCGGGCGTCTGATCGCGGGAGTGCTAGTATCCCATGGCATACGGCGCCCGTCCAGGTCCCATCGCAACCTGATGTTTTTCGTAAGCGCATGTGCACAAACACGTAACTGAAATCAGTGCTGCTCCACAGAACTGCGCATGTGCACAAACGCAAAACGCTTGCTGCGCCGTTTCTTTGCCACGCTCCAGCATCGCCGTGTGATTGCCAGGTAACAGCCTAAGCACAAAGACTCAGGGGACCGTCTGATTGGGCTACCACGCTTTATTTTGCTCCGGGGCAAACAGCCACGCCTCCCCCCCCCCTGCATTATTTGGCCCGTGTGACCCAGGGCCGATAACTATCTTCAAGCACTTGAAGGGCTGTCATATAAAGGATGGTGTGGGGCTGTTTTCTGTTTTACCCCAGAAGGTCAGACCAAAACCAAGGGGTTGAAGTTAAACCAGAAGAGTTTTCGGCTAAACATGAGGAAGAACTTCCTGACGGTTAGAGTGGTTCCTCAGTGGAAGAGGCTTCCTCGGGAGGCGGTGGGCTCTCCTTCTCGGGAGGTTTTCAGACAGAGGCTGGGTGGCCCCATCTGACAGCAATGCTGATTGTGTGGACTCAGGCAGATCATGGGAGGGAGGGCAGGGAGGGTTGCCCCAGTGCTTAGTTCTCGTGGCCCTTTCTTACGCGCCCGGGGAAATGTTGATTGCTACTTTGGGGTCAGGAACCTGCAAATACGGTAAAATAGAATGCCTCCTGAGATTAGTGTACGAAGGGCGCTCGAGAAGGATATGTGCTGTTGTGTATTTTTAAAAACGACCCCTCTCGTCCCCTGCACTTGGCCTTGTTCTGCATGGCTCAGCCTCCTACAGTGGCCATTTGATGGTTCTGCCCCTCATAAGAACATAAGAGATGCCAATGTTGGATCAGGCCAAAGGCCCATCCAGTCCAACACTCTGTATCACACAGTGGCCAGAAATACCAGTGCCATCAAGAGGTCCACCAGTGGGGCCAGGACACTAGGAGCCCTCCCACTGTTGACCCCCCCAAGCACCAAGATGACAGAGCATCACTTGCCCCAGAGTCCCTATCTATACCTTGTGGCTAATAGCCACGGATGGACCTCTGCTCCATATGCTTATCTAATTCCCTTTTGAATTCCTCTCCAGGCATGACACCTCACCCAGTGTCGGAGTTCCAGAGGTGCCCACAGGCTCGAGAAAAAGGTTGGGGACCCTTGCTCTGATAGCAGCCGCCAAAGGACCCCTCCGTCTCTCAGACGGACCCCTCGACCTGCTGCCCGGCAAGCCAGTACCCTTTCCGTGCCCTGCAGATAAAGCCATGCACACGCACGGACCACACGTCCGTGCTCTGTGGTCCTGTCCCGTTCGACGGGCGGTGAACCGGGCTGCCCCCGGAAGAGGGCCGCTGCCGAGAGAAGAAGGCGCTTCTTACCTTCTTGCTGTTTTCCCAGCGATGCTTTCATATGAATTCTTGAAGGCCAGATAAATTTAACATCCCTTTGTTGGGGCTGGGGGAGCCGGAACACGGTGCAACGGAAGCCTTTTCAAAGGAGGTCAGCGGCTCAGAACATTGGGCTGACCTTCTGTTCCTTCTCCGTTTCGGCGTGGACTCGCTCTTCCCTCTGAAGAGAACAGTGGGGGGTGGGAAGGACAGAAAGTTGCAGGCATCCGAACCGTTGAGAGGCCGGCCTGATGGAACTGCAGCGAAGATTCTGCTGTCAGCCCGGGCCGATCCAGCTTGTCTTAGCTTGTGAGCACTTACAGAAGTTAACATCTTATGTAATTCTTTTGCACCCCGTCCTCCTCCCTGACGGGGGCCCAGAGCGGTTTTCCTTGTTTTCCTCTCCTCCACTTTATCCTCACAACCACCCTGCAAGGTAGGTCGGGCTGAGAGCGTGCGACTGGCTCAAGGTCACTCCAGCAAGCTTCCATGGCATGAGTGGGGATTCGAACCCAGGTCTCCACAGTGGGTCTCATTTTGTGTGTGTATATCTTAAGTGCCCTCAAGTTTTCCATGGCAACCCTATGAATTAGGGGCGATCCTTACCAACAATTCTGAGGCCTTGCAAACTGAGGGCCGTGGATTCTTTCATTGAGTCCATCCATCTCCGGTCGAGTGTCTTCCTCTTTTCTTGCTGCCTTCCACTTTTCCTAGCACGATTGGCTCTTGTGTTACGTGCATGTCTGTTTCACGTGTGCACTGACCCAGCACAACCGTAGTGCTGTGTGCGGAAACCCATGCGGCATTTAGGTTTGCGGTAGGAGAAAGAGCCCCGTTCTTCAGCCAGTTCGGTGTAGTGGTTAGGAGCACAGACTCTAATCTGGGAGAACCGGGTTTGATTCCCCAATCCTCCACAAGAAGCCGGCTGGGTGACCTTGGGTCAGTCACAAGTTCTCCCAGAGCTGTTCTCTCACGGGCAGTCCTCGAAAGAGCTCTCTCAGCCCCACCTGCCTCACAGGGTGTCTGTTGTGGGGAGGGGAAGGCCAAGGAGATTGTAAGCCGCTCTGAGACGCCTCTGGGTAGTGAAGGGCGGGGTATTAATCCAGTCTCTTCTTCTTCATCATCGGCAAAGTCCAGTGGAATCTCTCACTGGAAGATCAGCACCACTCTGCATAGCAGGATTGGAAGCCGCCATTCCACACAAGGAGAACTCTTCTCCGTCCAAACTTGGCTAAGCAGAATGGGGGGATGCAATCCGGTGTTCCAGCATCCCAGACTGGCTAGTCAAGGAAGGGCAACTGAGCATCCACACGTGAGCATGTTGTTGTTATATCATCATCGTCGTCATATGGCATTGTGTGTAGTACAGCCAGGGGATCCTAAGAAGTTCTAGCTCTAGGCTTGTTTTTTCAAGGCAAGAGACGTGTCAGAGGTGGTTTTGCCATTGCCTGCCCCTGCGTCACGACCCTGGTATTCCTTGGAGGTCTCCCATCCAAATACCAGCCAAGGCCGACCCTGCTTAGCTTCCGAGATCTGACGGGGTCCGGCCAGCCTGGGCACGTGAGCATGTGAAGCTGCCTTACACAATGAATCAGATCGTCGTTCCGTCCGGCCTCGTCCCGTTTCTCCTGACCAGTAGTTGCTCTCCAGAGTATCTGCTAGAAGTCTTTGGTGCGGTCAGACGGCGTGCTGGGAGCGGTTTAAACTGCTCCGGCCCAGATGCGGTCTTTTTTTTAACCTGGAGAATCGCGATCACACTCACCTCCTTGCTCCGGATCGCTGCGCAGCCACATCGTTCCCCGTCGTCCACACGCGGGAGTGTTTGTCAGTGTTCTTTTTCTCTCTCTCTCTCAGTTTCGGCATGCGCACAGGCAGCCATCTGTAGAACTAAAATTTTCACGCGTGCGCCGCACAGCGATTTCCACTTCAACCCGACTGCTGGAACACTTCCCTTTAAACTTTAAAGGAACCCCTCCCTTTAAACGTTTGCCCCAAAAATGGCCTCCGTGAGATCCCGAACTCGTCTAAACGCTAAAACTAGGCACCGTTTAAACATTGTTTTTAATAACGCTGTGGCGGACCTTCTTCTCTGCGCACACCGCCAACGATTTTTAAAAAATGGCGGGCAAAAAGCGGAAACCTCGGGCAGCTTTCGAGCAGGGAGGGGGTTTAAACCGGAAGTGGCTCGACACCGCAGGAGCGACCAGATGACAGAAAAGTGCGGCTGGAACCGGAGAATCAGGAAAACACCACTTGGGGACCTGGTATCAAAATACTCCGGGTTAAAGTGGTTTTGAGCCGAAAAGTTGACTGTGTGATCGCACAGATAAAATCCGTTTCTGAGGCGGGCTAAACGCCCCGTCTGAACGCACCCCCAGTCTTGTTTCCAGAGAGCCTTGTGCCTGGAGAGGGTAGGAGTCTTGGAGACATGAAGCTACCTCATACTGAACCAGAGCCTTGGTCCGTCAAGGTCAGTATTGTCTACTCAGACTGGCAGCTGCTCTCCAGGGTCACAGGCGGAGGTCTTTCTCACCCCCTACTGCCTGGTCCTTTCAATTGGAGATGCTGTGGACCAAACTAGAACCTTCTGCATGCCAAGCAGATGTTTTGGCACGCAAAAGTGCAATGTATGGATATTTTGGACCAATGGAGATAAA
This sequence comes from Gekko japonicus, assembly GCF_001447785.1. Lineage (NCBI taxonomy): Eukaryota > Metazoa > Chordata > Lepidosauria > Squamata > Gekkonidae > Gekko > Gekko japonicus. The sequence goes on along the minus strand of NW_015161989.1, from coordinate 378,019 downwards.
TTAGGCTAGACATTACTACCCGGGAACGAGACCCTAGTCCCTGTGGTCTCTCCTCTCTTTGTTTCCCCAAGGCCTTTTAAAGAACAGGAGCCCTGACTAAGAGCCACCCCCCCTTCTCTTCTGACCTTCCCCGCAATTCTCTTTTGAATGTGAGTCTTAAACACCCAGCTGGACTTGGCAGTAATAGAAATAATCACCGTTATTTAAACGTTGTTTGAATTCGGGGAAGCAACCAACAAGAAGGACGTTTTCTTTCTTTCTTTAATTCCAGATACGCAGGTGAAATTTTTTTATCCGGGGTGTGTGTGTGTGTGGAACGGGACACACGGTAATTTCCTTTCCGAGCCATCCCGCACGGTGCCAGTAATTCCTGTTGTTGTTGGGGTTCTTTTTGTTCCTCAATATCAAATTGTCTTTTTTCAAAAGCGTTGTCAGTCTCTTCTCCCCTTGCTGTTTTCAGTCTGATACATCAAGGAAGCTTGTCCGGGAGAGCTGACGTAGGCGCGATCGGGGATTCTCAAAGCTCCTTTGTAGTTATTGAGTCAGGGGGGAAGAAGGGCTAAATGGGAACGTTGAGGTTGTCACCGCCTGTAAACCAGAGTTGCCAACCTCCAGGCAGGGCCTGGAGGTCTCCTGGAATCACAACTGATCCGCAGACAGAGGTCATTTCGGGGGGGGGGATCGCGGGGGATCGCAGTTCCCCTGGGCCAGGGAGGGCCTTCGCGGGGCTTCCTTGCACTCCCGCCGGCCTTGCTGGTCCACCGCCGGGCCCCTCATGGGACCGTTGGGGGCGGGGTGTGTGGCCTTATGACACACTTCCGGTGATGTCAGGGGGTGTGGCCTTATGACACACTTCCAGTGATGTCAGGGGGTGTGGCATATGCTAATGAGTTATGCTAATTAGTCCCCCTGGCTCTTTTTCTACGAAAGGACCCCTGTCCGCAGAGGACAGAGATCAGTTCCCTTGGAGGACATGGCTGCTTTGGAAGGTGGACTCTAGTAGAGCGTTGTATCCTGCTGGAATCTCTCCCCTCCCCAAACCCCCACCATCCCCCAATCTCCAGGAATTTCCCAAGCTGGAACTGGCAACCCCGCCTTCAACAACTGCTGATTTAGTGTCAGAGCTTTGTCTGCAAACAAAATCAGAAATCCTTCATAAACTGATTTTTTTAAAAAAATGTTTAATGTGTTTGCAACTTGCTTCTTTCCTACGGGATTCCCCTCTGTGCCCCCAAACATGGCTCTGCCTAAGGAACTGAATTTTGGGTAGAAAACAGCCAGAGTCCAGAAGCACCTTAAAGACTAACAAAATATGTGGCAGGGGAGGAGCTTTCGTGAGAGAGCCAGTTTGGTGTAGTGGTTAGGAGCACAGACTCTAATCTGGGAGAAGCGGGTTTGAGTCCCCACTCCTCCACACGCAGCTGCTGGTGTGACCTTGGGTCGGTCACAAGTTCTCTCAGAACTGTTCTCTCAAGAGCAGTCCTCACAGGGTGTCTGTTGTGGGGACAGGAAGGGAAGGAGATTGTAAGCCAGTCTGAGACTCTGAGCGAAGGGCGGGGTATAAATCCAGTCTCTTCTTCTCAGAGTCACTGCTCACTTCTTCTGAAGTATCTGAAGAAGTGAGCAGCGACTGACGAAAGCTCCTCCCTTGCCACATATTTTGTTAGTCTTTCAGCTGCTCCTGGACCCTGGCTCTTTTCTACTGCTACAGACAGACTAACACGGCGACTCATCTCGAATTTTGGGTGCAATTCTAGAAGTAGCAAATTTTGTCCAAAACGTGCTTCCTTTTGGGCTGGACCTTCCTGACCCCATCCTCATATGACTTGGAAGGGGCTATGTATCAGTGTCAAAGAAGAGATTGGATTCATACCCCGCCCTTCACTACCCAAAGGAGTCTCAGAGCGGTTTACAATCTCCTCCCCCTCCCCCTCCCCACAACAGACACCCTGTGAGGTAGGTGGGGCCGAGAGAGCTCTTTCGAGAACTGCCCTTGAGCGAACAGCTCTGAGAGGACTTGTGACTGACCCAAGGTCATACCGGCAGCTGCATGTGGAGGAGTGGGGAATCAAACCCGGTGCTCCCAGATTAGAGTCCGCCCACTTAACCACGACACCGAACTGGCTCTCGCAGCACCTTGGAGATATTCCACACACACACCCCCCGCTGATTGCAAGGCACAGCAGAGACATAAGCAACCAGCCGTGTGTGTGTGTGTGTGTGTGTGTGTGTGTGTGTGTGTGTGTGTGTGAGAGAGAGAGAGAGAGAGAGAGAGAGAGAGAGAGAGAGAGTGTGTGTGTGTGTTCATGAGCAAGTAAGGGACGACCTGCAGGCACATGCATCAAACAGAGGTGGACGATAGAATGGAGTGTGTTGACTTTGGATGGCAGGTTGAAGGTTCCCCTGTTTTGGATCCTGTTCCATAGGAAGGACTCTCCAGACTAGATTACAGAGTTGCCAGATCCGGGTTGGGAAATACCTGGAGATTCTGGGGGTGGGGCTTGGGGAGGGGAGGGGTATCATGGCATAGGCTCCGCCTCCCAAAGCGGCCCTTTTCTCCAGGGGACCTCATCTCTGTCACCTGGAGGTCAGTTGTCATCCCAGGAGACCTCCAGCCAACACCTGGAGGTTGGCAGCCCTAGCTAGACAGCCTGATGGGCTGTTTGGTTTTGTTTCTTTTGTTCTTTACTCGAAGGGAGGCGTCTTGTCTGCCTTTGGGAGATGGTTTTCTAGAATCCGACCAGTGACGGCTGGCTTTCTTTTTCAAGCGAGAAAGGCGATGATAGGACGCCGACATTTGCATCCATGTATTCCAGAGCGCTAATAATGTACACGTTGAGGCAATGAGCAGAGTTGTCGTTGCTAATTGGTGGTGTTCTGCTGAGTTTCCCGAATCCGTGATACGCACGGGACGCTGTTACCTTCCCACTGAAGCGGTACCTGTTTCTCTACTTGCCGTTTCTTGCATTCGAACTGCTCGGTTGGCAGGAGCTGGGGGCAGAGACGGGAGCTCACTCCGTCAGGCTGCACTCAGGTCTCGAACTGCCGAACTACCGACCTTCCGGTCTGCAGCTCAGCGTCTTAACCACTTGAGCCACCGCAGCCCCTTCAACAGGAAAACAGTCAGCTAAAATCAGCTGAATTCATCAGGAAAAACTAGTAAAAGAATTTGGGTCCAGTCTAGAGTTGCCAGGACCCCCTGGCCACCGACGGGGGGGGGAGGGGCTCTTGGACGAAGTTACTCTCAACAGCACTCACTGAAAGTGATTTCTGTATTGGAGAATAAAGCTGTTCCAAGCTAAGAACGTTGTTGAGTCAGAACTGAGGTTCTGGCGCGAAACCCCCGAATGATAGCCGGTTCAAATGCAGTCCCCTCCAATCACACTGCCCTTTCATTCCTGCCTAACCAGCGTGCTTCTTACCCCCCCCCCTGTAAATTATCTGTTTGTTATCTCAGCGAAGGCGGCAAGCACAAAGAAGAAGAAGAAGAAGAGATTGGATTTGTCCCCCAACTTTCACTCGGAGTCTCAGAGCGGCTCACAATCTCCTTCCCCTTCCCCTCCCCACAACAGACATCCTGTGAAGTAGGTGGGGCTGAGAGAGCTCTTTCCAGGACTGTCCTTGAGAGAACAGCTCCAAGAAAACTATGGCTTGCCCAAGGTCATCCAGTGGGTGCAAGTGGAGGAGTGGGGAATCAGACCCTGCTCTCCCAGATTAGAGTCCATGCACTTAACCACTACACTAAATTGACAGACCAAGGCCACCTGGCCAACATCCCTGGGAAAGGGGAGGTATCACCAGGAAGTTACATGAGATGCATTGCCCTACAATAAAGCCATTCACACTCCCCCCTCCTCTGGAATTTCCCCCCAAAATATGGCAAGCAAGACAGCAAGTTTGATAGTTGCCAGCTCCAGTCTGGGAAACTCCAGGAGATTTGGGGACGGAGCCTCAGTGGCGTACAATGCCATAGAGTTCGCCCTCCAAAGCATCCATTTTCTCCAGGGAAACTGATCTCTGTAAGTCTGAAGATGGGCTGCGATTCCAGGGTATCCCCAGGTCCCACCTGGAGGCCGGCACCCTTAGTCATTCCAAACACCTTCTAGAACAAAACCATCTCCATCCGTTTTTGGAAAGGGGTCAGGTGGATGTCCAGTTTCAGTGCCCAAAGTTGTGCAATCCCGATAATCCCTTCCCCACACATACTTGGGAGCTCCTCTCTAGAGTAGATCCAGAGTTCTGAATATTGGTCCCTATTGGCTACTTCTGAGTCAGGAAACGGCTTCTCCCAAACACTCCGAACAGGCATTGCAGCGCCGTGACTCTCCCGAGAGCTTCCAGACACCAGGGAATGTATTGTACCGCATCCAGCTATTAATGGGTTGACCTCGAACTGGAGCGGTGCAGAGTGATTTTTCTTTTGGCTGGCAAGCGGTCCCGAGCTGAGTGAATTATTATGTGGACTACTGGCTGTGGAATGTGTCTTGCTCGAGAGAACCGGCATTGTATAACTCACTTAAGTTGGCCAGGGCTTCCCTGACCGGGGGGCGAAAAATAGAATTTAATGGATCCCGAAACAACGTCCTGTCTGTTTTGGGTTCGTTTGGGCGAGGGAAGGCACGGAGATGTTCTCTGTTGGGGGTGGTGGGGGCTGCTAAGTGACTATCTCAGAGTTTTTTGGAGGGATGAAATTTCCTGAGTTGTCTGAATGTCAGAGAAAGGTGGAGAAAGGGAGCGAAAAGACCAGGGAACTAGGTGGGAGATTTCTTGGACCTTCTGCCGTGTGCGAAGCCATGGATTCATTTACTGATGAGATTTTGTCCCCACCTCTGTGCTAAAAAGCACTCAGGGTGGCTTCGAAAAGACAAGAAGGCAGGGAGGCTGTCTGGGAATCATATTAACTTCTTCACCCAAAGAATGATATTACTTCTTTACCCAAAGAGTGATGAAGTGGGGGGTGTCAACAGTGGGAGGGCTTCTAATGTCCTGGCCCCACTGTTGGACCTCCTGATGGCACCTGGTATTTCTGGCCACTGTGTGACACAGAGTGTTGGACTGGATGGGCCTTTGGCCTGATCCAACATTGGCGTCTCTTATGTTCTTATGTTAACGCATGGAATTCCCTGCCACAGGAGGTGGCGGCGGCTACAAGCATGGACGGCTTTAAGAGGGAGTTAGATAAGCATATGGAGCAGAGGTCCATCAGTGGCTATGAGCCACAAGGCATAGATAGGAACTCTTGGTCTGGGGCAAGGGAAGCTCTGTATTCTTGGTGCTCAGGGGTGGGGGTGGGCAACAGTGGGAGGGCTTCTAGTGTCCTGGCCCCACTGGTGGACCTCCGGATGGCACCTGGTATTTTTGGCCACTGTGTGACACAAGAGTGTTGGACTGGATGGGCCATTGGCCTGACCCAACAATGGCTTCTCTTATGTTCTTAATATGGAGCAGAGGTCCATCAGTGGCTATTAGCCACAAGGTATAGATAGGAACTCTTGGTCTGGGGCAAGGGATGCTCTGTATTCTTGGTGCTTGGGGGGGGCAACAGTGGGAGGGCTTCTAGCGTCCTGGCCCCTCTGGTGGACCTCCTGATGGCACCTGGTATTTTTGGCCACTGTGTGACACAGAGTGTTGGACCGGATGGGCCATTGGCCTGACCCAACATTGGCTTCTCTGATGTTCTTATGTCCTTAACTGCCAGGCAGGGGGCACAAAGAATTGCCTTTCGAAGCTGGCATCCTTGATCAAGGGTCCACAATGGTTTTGTCCTTCTAGTCTGCCTCCAGGGTTCTGACCGAGACTGCAGGCCCAGGAAAGGACTAGGGTTGCCAGCACCAGATAGGGAAATCCCTGGAGATTTGGGGATGGAGCCTGGCAAGGGAGGGCTTTGGGAAGGGGTCTCAGCGGGTTATATTGCCATGAGGGTTGCCAGGTGAGGCTGGAAAGCCGGCAGGGGACTTTCCGGAAGCCTCCGGGAGAGGGGAGGGAAGAAGCACACTTGAGCTCCAAAGGGATTTCTGGCCATCACATTTAACGGGACGGCGTTCCTTTAAAAAAAAAATGCCTTCCCTCCATTGGAAGTAGCAGAGGATGGGGGCACCTTCTTTTGGGGCTCATAGAATTGGACTTTCTGGTCCATTCTTTTTGAAACTTGGGGGTTGTTTTGTGGAGAGGCGACAGATGCTATGCTGAAAAGTTGGAGCCTCTACCTCAAAGGAAGCCCCCCCCCCGAGCCCCAGATATCCACAGATCAATTCTCCATTATACCCTATGGGAACCAGTCTTCATAGGGTATAATGGAGTGCCTACCAGATATCCCCCCCCCATTTCTGATAACCTTGAAATGGGGGGAGGGCCTCCAAATCAGCCCCACCTACCTCCCAGGGTGTCTGGTGTGGAGAGGAGAAGGAGTTTGTAAGCCGCTCTGAGACTCCTTCAGATCGTGAAGGGCAGGGTATAAATCCAATCTCTTCTTCTTCTTAAAACTCGAGGGCATCCAATAAACCCGATGGCTTATTATTGTAACTTAATGGTTTTGATATTGTATTTTCTTTGTATTTTATATCGAGAGCCAGTTTGGTGTAGTGGTTAGGAGCGCGGACTCTAATCTGAGAAAGCCGGGCTTGATTCCCCACTCCTCCGCCTGCAGCTGCTGGTGTGACCTTGGGCCACTCACAAGTTCTCTCAGAGCCATTCTCTCAAGAGCAGTTTCTCTCAGAGCTCCAAGAGAAGTGTAACAAACATTTTAAGGAAATATATAAGCAATCTGTGTAGTCTGGAGATCGGGTGTAATTCCAGAGGATCTCTAGCTCCCACCTGGAGGTTGCCCCCCCCATGAGTCACAGCCGACTTTTCGTGACCCCGTTGGATTTTCGAGTCGAGTAACAGAGCGGATTGGCCATCGCCTGCCTCAAACACCAGACCGTTCCTGTAGCCAGAGCCTTCTTTGTATGCGAGGGTCAGGCTCATCTCAGAGTTCCACGGGATGTGTTACCGCTTGCGGTGGAAGGATGCGCTCCAAAAAAAGTTCCGCCCCACTGTTATAATTCACCGTAATGAGTGGCGAACCAGAGGTTCTGAAGGACGGCGGTGAGCGATTGCTGACAAAGTCCCAGGGTCCTGCAGCTGGCGGCGCACCTGCTGGCAAAAGACATAATGTGTTATTGCTGCGGGTCACATAATAGTAAATGAACACTTACTGGCTCCGTGGCAACTGGATTGATTATTGTCTCCACCTCCGAACAGGCCTGGCTTTGTTTTACAAGTAAATGCATTTGTCCCCGCTGTGTTAAAAGTCAGGCAATCAGTTTGAAGGCAGCGAGCTCAAAGCGAAGATGACGGAAACAAGCTAAGAGCCTGCCTCGGCCTTTGCACGGCCTTGGCAGTGTGTGAGCGGCTCGTCGAGTGCGCCTGTGCTCCCGAGCAAATATATATTCGGTGGCGAGGCCTGCCGTTGGAAGCAGACTGGAGCCGCAAGGTTGAGGGCGATTTAAACGCCATCGATCAAGCCGATGCCGTCCTCTGGGGCCAACCCTGTGATGCAGAACCAGAGGCAGCGGTCTGGGGCAGGGTTTCCCAACGTGGTGCCCACCAAACTTTTCAGAAAGAAAGAAGAAGAGAAGAAGAGATTGGATTTATACCCTGCCCTTCACTACCCGAAGGAGTGTCAGAGCGGCTTACAATCTCCTTTCCCTCCCCCTCCCCACAACAGACACCCTTTGAAGGAGGTGGGGCTGAGAGAGCTCCTTCAAGGACTGCCCTTGGGAGAACAGCTCCGAGAGAACTTGTGACTGACCCAAGGTCACACCAGCAGCTGCACGTGGAGAGGGGTGGGGAATCAAACTCGGTTCTCCCAGATTGGAGTCTATGCTCCTAACCACTACACCAAACTGGTGGAGGCATTGTATCTTATGTTAATTTCCATGTGTCAGCTTGGTGATTGATTGATTGACTGATTGATTTTTATTTACTTCATTTGTACCCCGCTTTTCTCCCCTGTGGGGGACCCAAAGTGGCGTGCACCAGCCTCCTCTCCTCCGTTTTATCCTCACAACAACCCTTTGAGGTAGGTTAGGCTGAGAGAGCGTGATTGGTCCAAGGTCACCCAGCGAGCTTCCATGGCACGAGTGGAGATTCGAACTCGGGTCTCCTAGATACTAGTCGTAAACACCACACAACACTGGCTGTCAATAACAAGGGAAGGTTGGATTTGTTGCTTCAGGTGCTGGAATGTCTGGGGCTGGGCCCCGATCTGAGTTTCTCCCTCTTTTCGCTGTGCCCGTTTCAACTTTGGGAAACGTGGCGGCTTTTTTGTCCTTGGCGTCCCAGGCGGTGCTCCTTCGAAACCTTGCCGAGCAAAGTCTTTTCGCAGCGGATTGATACTGCCTTCCGAACCAAAAGCGAAAGAAAATCGTTGGCTGGATGTCTGCCAGGCGGAGGCACGGCATGACCCACACCGCCATTAGATATGTTTAGTGTGCTACTGACGTTATGGTAATGCGGTGTTTCTATAACAAGGAGGCCGTTGGGTTGCAAAGGTTTTTTTAAATGCAACCCCTGCTTTCGCTTCAGAGGGAAGGGAACACAAGGGTCGCTTGAAAAGAGCAATGCCGGATGAGTGTGTCGGACTTCTTTTGGGGACCTGCGTGCCTGCTTAGCAACCCGGGGGAGGATGAGGCGGGGGGGGCAGGGAAGGGGGGGGGGGGGGGGGTGGCAGCAGCGGCAACAGAGAGGGGGAGGGAACAGGCCTTGTCTCCCCCACGTGCCCCGGAGGAGGGATGCTGGTTATCTTCCGGGTTGCCTACGCGGCTTCTGCCCCTCCAGACATGGATGCAAACCCCCACTCCTTTGCCAAAATAGGGCCCCGTACATATTATTTATTTATTTATTTTTAGGTCATTCAATTTGCTAGGCCGCCCTTCCCTGAGACGGGGCTCAGGGCGGCTTACGTCAAAAGTGAATACAATATATGAGAAAAATCAAAACAATGTTAAAAATGTATTAAAACAATTAATCAGAAAACAATGCTGTGTCCAAGATGACAGATAACTTCAGTATCCACCAGCCCCCTGGGTGGAGAGCAGGGGTCATTTCCTGCGGGAGCGCACAGGAGCGGCGCTCCGGCAGTAAGGAGCCCAGAGGGCGGGCACACGCAACAAGCCCCGTCCCCTGCTCCCAGCAGCCCTCAGTTGGGCCACGAGGAGCAAGAAGCAGCCAGGTAAGTTGCAGAGTCCCCCCCCCCAGCCTGCCTTCAGGTACAAGCTCTCCCTCCTCTGCGAAGGCAGATCTGCGTGTTCCCGCCCCGCCATAGCTAGCAATCCAAAACAGTCAAGTGGAGCCTGAGTGGTGGGTGTTGCTTTCTGACACACTTCCAGTGATGTCAGGGGGTGTGGCATATGCAAATAAGTTATGCTAATGAGTTATGCTAATGAGCTCCTGCACCTCTTTTTCTACAAAATAAGTGCCGGACCGTTGCTATCCTCAGCCAAATGCCTGGTGGAACTTCTCTGCCTTGCAAGCCCTACAGAAAGGTAGTAAATCCCGTAGGGTGTGGATGTTCTCTGGCAGAGTTCTTCCAGGTGGGGGCCAGGGCTGAAAAGGCCCTGGCCGTAGCCGAGGACAGCCGGATTGGGCCAGGGACAATAAGAAGGTTCTTATTGCTAAAGCGTAATGCTCTTCCAGGGGCCTATTGGGGGAGGCGGTCCTGAAGATATGTAGGTCCCTGACCGCTTCAAGGTCAAAACCAAGACCTTGAAGTGGATCCAGTGCTCCTTCCAACTCTGTGATTCTATGATTCCATGCGTAGGTTAGGCTGGAGGAAGCCCAACGCCACGGCAGTTATCTCTGCGCTGGTTGAACCGTGCCCTACGTTGTAAGGTCCGGCCTCCTCGCAATGTCACAGCCAGCGGCATGTTGGGGAGGTTGGAAATCACGGGCCTGCCTGCTTCCCTCCCCTCCCCCTCCCCGCCCATGAGCCCAGCGAATCAACGGCCCCTTCTTCCCTTGAACAAATTTATTTCCTGCTGCCTCCGTCCCTACAAAGGCTCCGCCGGTGATGAATTCCAGGCTTCGCAGCTTATTTGTCAACACAGTGCACCTGTGAAGCTTCCCGGGCAAGATAAATTTTGGGCAAGCTTGGGGGGGGGGGGGTGGGGAAGGGGAGGGGGAGAGAGAGAGAGACACGCCGAGCAAAGAATAAATCTTAACAAGTTACACCGGGCTGCGAAAGGCTCCCGCTCCAAGAAGTGCCCTTCTGACAAGGTATGATAAATTACACTCTTTGTTGACACCTTCATTGAGTTATTTATGGCTCATTAATTGAACCGGAGCAGGAGGCTCTGCAGTCCAGCCGGCTCCGGTGCAAAAGGGAAGCGGGAGAAAGGAAGGAGCTGGGAAACCGGGCTGTGGCTGCTGTCTGAGGCTGCTTTGGATGGAAGGACAGGCAGCCCCAAAAACGTAGGGTTGTCAGCCCTGGTTTGGGACATTCTCAGAGATTTGGATGTTGGAGTCTGGGGACGGCAGAGTTTGGGGAGGGGGAGGACCCCAGGCAGGTAGAATCCCGGAGGGTCCACCTTCCAATGCAGCCATTTTCTCCAGGGGGATTCCAGCCACCATCTGGAGGTTGACGGCCCGAGTAAAACTGGAGCTGGGGAGGAACCGCATCCATTCCGTCTTTTCTCACCCAGACAGTTTTACACAAGAGTAATCCTGGGCGAGAGCTGCACCAGCTTGGTGTAGTGGTTAGGAGCGCGGACTCTAATCTGGGAGAACCGGGTTCGATTCCCCACTCCTCCTCCACATGCAGCTGCTGGTGTGACCTTGGGTCGTCACAAGTACTTTCAGAGCTGTTCTCTCAACGGCGGTCTCAAAGAGCTCTCTCAGCCCCACCTGCCTCACTCTGTCTGATGTGGGGAAGGGAAAGGAGTCTGTAAGTCGCTCTGAGACTCCCTTGGGTAGTGAAGGGCGGGGTATAAATCCAATTCTCCTTCTTCGACGTCTTCTTCATCTTCTTCTTCTTCGTCCCCCACCCTCTTTCTAAAATCACTTGGTAGGCCCCTGAATAGACCACTGCCTTAAAGACTCTCAGAGGCTGTCAGGGACTAGAAATCACCTTGGCAGGTGTATGTCATTGTTTTGACTAGGCAGGCATTTATATAAGAGGTTAGGATGGGGGTTGGGGAAACAGTGTAAGCAGTAGCATCAAAGAGCCATGAAATGCAGGATATTTGGGGTGAGAAGCAAAGCGTAATTCTAGGAGAGCAGCTTCAAGTGGTGAACCTTGGCGGGACGATTGGGGTCTTTCAGGAGCGTCTTCTGCGAAAGGCTTGAGGGTGCCTCGTTCTTATTAGATTCTGCCATTCGTTCTCTGAACTGTGGAACAGAGAGGACCCCCCAACTTAAGGAAAGGCCGAGAGGACGTTTGTGATCCCCTCGTTCAATTGGCAGAGGGGCTATGGCTCCGTGGAAGAGCATCTCTTCGGCACGCAGAAGGTCCCAGGTTCGATCCCCAGCATCCCCAGTTAAAAGGATCTGGTGGTTAGGGGATTTAGGGCGGCCAGTTCCAGGCTGGGGAATCCCTGGAGAGTTGAGGAGGGAGTCTAGGGAGGGACCTCAGCAGGGCATCATGCCCCGGAGTCCACCCTTCAAAGCAGCCATTCTCTCCAGAAAAGTGTGTCAGTTACGATTCCAGGAGATCTCCCGGTCTCACCAGGAGGTTGGCAAGCCTCGTTGTGAAAGACCTCCAGTTAAAGGATTTGGGCGCAGGCGATGGGGAAGACCTCTCTGCTTGAGACCCTGGAGAGCAGCTGCCAGTCTGAGTAGACAACACTGACCTTGATGGACTGACGGTCTGATTCGGTAGAAGACACCTTCATTTAGGGGAGGGTCCGTGGCGCAGTGGCAGAGCCTCTGCTTGGGATGCAGAAGGCCCCAGGTTCTATCCCCGGCATCTCCAGTTAAAAAGGACCAGGCAGGAGGGGATGGGAAAGACCTCTGCCTGAGCCCCTGGAGAGCTGTAAAGAGGGGCTGGGGCTCAGTGGAAGAGCCTCTGCTTGGCATGCAGAAGGTCCCAGGTTCAATCCCCGGCATCTCCAGTTAAAAAGGACCAGGCAGGAGGGGATGGGAAAGACCTCTGCCTGAGCCCCTGGAGAGCTGTAAAGAGGGGCTGGGGCTCAGTGGAAGAGCCTCTGCTTGGCATGCAGAAGGTCCCAGGTTCAATCCCCGGCATCTCCAGTTAAAAAGGACCAGGCAGGAGGGGATGGGAAAGACCTCTGCCTGAGCCCCTGGAGAGCTGTAAAGAGGGGCTGGGGCTCAGTGGAAGAGCCTCTGCTTGGCATGCAGAAGGTCCCAGGTTCAATCCCCGGCATCTCCAGTTAAAAAGGACCAGGCAGGAGGGGATGGGAAAGACCTCTGCCTGAGCCCCTGGAGAGCTGTAAAGAGGGGCTGGGGCTCAGTGGAAGAGCCTCTGCTTGGCATGCAGAAGGTCCCAGGTTCAATCCCCGGCATCTCCAGTTAAAAAGACCAGTGGCTGTAGGTGATGTGAAAGGTCTCCGCCTGAGACCCTGGAGAGCGGCTGCCAGTCTGAGTGGACAATCCTGACTTTGATTGGACCGAGGGTCTGATTCAGTAGAAGGCAGCTTCCTGTCAGATTCTTGGAAGCCATCTTTTTTTTGTCTCCTGGGCCTGGGCAGATAGTGAACGCCCAAATCTGCTTCGGATACATACGGCACTTTGTCAGAGTGGCATCTGCGTGTGTTGATATTGTTGTTGCTGTTTGAGGGGGGTGGGGAGACAAACAACCGCATCCAGAAATGTTCTCAGGAATTCACACCCTTTAAGACATGCTATTTAGGGAGCCGTGAAGAACTGCACCACTGCAGCTGTTCTTGGCAACCCTTTTCTCCGCACACTGTTCAAGCGCTGCAGAATCGCTCGTGTGGGGTCGTGGCTGGAGCGGGCCCAGCGCGAGCACAGACTCCTATGGCACTTGCCGAGCTCTCCCTCGGTGCTCAGCGTGGCCGGTCAGCAGTTGCAGGACAGGTTCATGAGCGAGGAACAGAAAGCAGGATTCCTGTTCAGTGCCACCCCCCCACACACAGACACATATGCGCCCTCACGCACCCCTCTCGTTCTGGAAGTCCCTCTTGGCCCCAGCGGGCGGCCTCTGCCATTTTTGGATCGACCTGAAGGCACCGCAGCCGAAAAATCGTGGTGCCTTCGGGCACTTCTCAATGCTAATGTTGAGAGAACGTCGCAGACTCTCCTCCCGTGGCTGTTTTTAAAATTCTTGATGCATTTTATTTATAGCTGTCTCCCGATTTGGTTATAATGGTATTTCCCCCCCCACTGTGGCCGACTTCGTACAGACTTATGGGAGAATGCATAGGGACAAATAAAGGGACTGGAGTACGGTTCAGGGGATTTCCAAAATATATTCCAGCACTCTTCTACGTGAGCCCTGTGAGGTGCCTGAAGAAGTGAGCAGCGACTCCCAAAAGTTCCTCCCCTGCCGCAAATTTTGTGAGTCTTCAAGGTGCTACTGGACTCTGGCTCTTTTAATAATAACAAATTGATAATTTTAATAATAATAAATTAATAATTACAATTACCGTATAGCATTGTTTGTAGAATAGTCAGGAGATTTTAAGATTGTTTGGCAGCCAGAAGTTCTAGCTCTTTTAGTGTTAGCGAGCTAGACTTGTTTTCAAGGCAAGAGAGGTGTTCAGAGGTGGTTTTGCCATTGCCTGCCACTGCGTCATGGCCCTGGTATTCCTTGGAGGTCGCCCTTCGAAACACTAGGCAGGGCCGACCCCGCTTAGCTTCCGAGATCTGATGGGATCTGGCTAGCCTCGGCTATCCAGGTCAGGGCACCGACAGTCAGACTAACACAGCTAACCCATCTTGATCTACACTTGATCAGCGTTCCCTCTAAACTGAGTTAGTGTGAGCTAGATCACAGTCTTTTAGCCTCCGGCTCACACATTTTTGGTCTTAGCTCAGGAAGGAGGGCTCCAGAGCAAACTGATTTATGCAGCAGCCAAATTGCTCGCTCACACCTTTAATGCCGGCAGCTCACCAAGTAGAATCTTTGCTCGTAAGACTCCACAGCTCAGAGGGAGCATTGCACTTGATCTATATCTACATCTAAATTCTTCAGATACCTGAAGAAGTGAGCAGCGACTCACAAAAGCTCCTCCCCTGCCACAAATTTTGTGAGTCTTTCAGGTGCTCCTGGACTCTTGCTCTCTTCTACGGCTACCCGTCTTGATCTAACCCCTGTGAGGTAGGTCAGCATTGCTGTGTCCATATTACAGATGGAAGCTGGAGGGGGGCAGGCTGAGAGAGTGGCAAGTTGTCTGAGCATTCAACATGCAGAGCTCACAGACTTAGGAATAACACAGGCCAGCACAACTTCCCCCATCTCCCATGGAGGAGAAAATGCAATAAAGAAGTTGAAAAGACAGTATATAACAATCAACACTCATGGCAAAAAAGGGGGAGGGAAGCTTTGGTTTATCAGCTAAAAAGAGATCTAAGCCAAGCAGGCTGCCCTAATGAAAGAAATGGCTCGGGTGCCACCCCCAAGAAGGCTCTGCTTCGTACGCCCATTGATACGACTTCAGGAACAGGACTGAATTTGTGGTGGAGGGGATCCAGATAGAATCTGGAGGGTTTCTTGAGGTTCCTCTAGATTTGAATCATCTGGAAAGTAGAAACCGACCCTTCAAACTGGGCTCGGAAAGGACTTCATGCCATTTGACGGTGCTGTTTCACTCCACGTAGCCCTCCTTGACTTTCAGTGAGAAAGATGGGCTCGAAATAAAGTCCATAGTTAAAGTATGTAACCAGTGAAACTCTTCCAATCTGAGGGAAATGCAAATGACACCAGGTCATAAATAGGGATGTCCCATTCCAAAGTGTGAAAAAGTATGTGAGCCAAAAAAACAACACCCAAAAACCAATTACCATGTCAGATTACACAGGGAAGCCATTGAAATTCATAAACATAAACACAATTTCAACAGGAAAGAAG
Organism: Gekko japonicus; assembly: GCF_001447785.1. NCBI lineage: Eukaryota > Metazoa > Chordata > Lepidosauria > Squamata > Gekkonidae > Gekko > Gekko japonicus. Next base: position 362,991 of record NW_015161989.1, on the reverse strand, counting down.
AGAGTTTAAAAATAAATCGGGCATGGTTTCCTGTCCTGAAAAACACAAAAGGCTCTACATCTGACAATAGCACTACAGATAAGATTAGAATTTCAACAGCCCATCCACATGCAAAAGAACCTCCTTAGGAAACCGGAAACCTCCTCAGGAAACAATCCATATGCAAAAGAACCTCCTCAGGAAACAGCCAATCCATATACAAAAGAACCTCCTCAGGAAAGCTCTTCCATTAGCATGTTTCACAGACTGGGGAACTCCTGCATGATAATGACTCAGCCCTACCCCACCTTCCTGAGTAGATATAAATTACCTGCCTACCATTTTTCTTCTCACCTTGACACAGAGATTACTCCGTCTTTCTGTGTTATACCTCTGAGGATGCCAGTCACAGCTACTGGCGAAATGTCAGTCCTACAATGCCAAGACCACGGCCAGACAACCCGGAAAATCTACAACAGCTAATAAAAACAAGTATTGCTACTCATCTTTCTTTGGAGGAAGGGTGAGGAGCAGACTTCACACCAGACCTGAGAGATGCTGGCAGGACAGGGACCGTAGCTCAGTGGTAGAGCATCTGCTTGGCGTGCAGAAAGTCCCAAGTTCAATCCCCGACATCTCCCGAGGATGAGGTAGCAGGTGATGTGAAAGACCTCTGCCTCAGACCCTGGTGAGCGGCTGCCAGTCTGAGGAGGTAACATTGACATTTGATGGACCTTTGCTCTGATTCAGTGAAAGGCAGCTTCATGTGTTATGGGGGCTGAGGCTCAGTGGCAGAACCTCTGCCTGGCATGGAGAAGGTCTCCAGTTCAATCCTCGACTTTTCCAGTTAGAAGGACCAGGCAGTAGGTGATGGGAAAGACCTCCGCCTGAGACCCTGGAGAGCAGCTGCCAGTCTGAGTAGACAAGACTGATCTCAATGGACCAAGGGTCTGATTCAGTATATAAGGCAGCTTCATTTCTTCATGTACTATAGGGGAGGGGCCATGGCTCAGTGGCAGAGAACCTCTGCTTGGCATGGAGAAGGTCCCAGGTTCAATCCCCGGTGTCTCCAGTGAAAGGAGTCAGGAAGGAGGTAACAATGAAAGACCTCTGCATGAGACCCTGGAGAGCTACTGCCAGTTGGAGCCAGCAATACTGACTTTCCAGGGGTCTGATTCAATATCAGGCAGCTTTGTGTGTTCACGTGACCAAGGAAAGGGATGGACAGGAAACACACGGTTTGAAACCGGAGACTGAAACTGACACAGTGGGCAAATCTGAAAACCCGTGGCTAAGGAACGGCCAAAGATATCCTCGGAATTTGTAGTGTTCGGGTTTTTTTAAGCCTACAGTGTAGAAATTCCTAGAGAAGTATGTTAGTCTCTGTTACAGCGTTCCTTAAGCAAAACCAAAACAAATCCAGAATCACCACCACCCTAAAATTGGAGTTTGCGCCACCAGGTGGCAGTGTGCAAAGGGTTTTGTCCCGCTGTGCTTCACGCTTCCCTTCACCGAGGCTCTTCCGCTCAGCTTGGGTTGTGTGCACTTTCCAGAAATTAGCATTCCACCCGCGGACTGCAAATATTTTAAAGTTAGCACAGGAGGCACAGTACGGGTGGGCTGTGTGATCTAGCCCCCTGCCCCAAGGATCACCCCTCCCCATGCTATCAGTGCATCTGCTAACACACAAGTATAATTTAGCTGCCTCCTCCGCACTGTGAACAGGAATATATTAGTTCGAAACTGTTCTCCACCCTCTGTGCTGCACTAGAACAAAGCCTTCATTTTTGCACACGGCGGGATATGTTAGGGACCACCAAAGGACCTGCTCACTCCCGTGTGTGAGCCTGGACTCATGCAAATAGGAGTGAGCAGCTGAGGTGCCTCATGCTTATTCCTTGCTTGACAGGGTAATTTGAAAAATGGAGCCAAAGGTATAAAAAGGTAAAGGTTCCCTTGCTCGAAAGCCAGTCGAATCCGACTCTAGGGTTGCGGTGCTCATCTCCGTTTCAAAGCCGAAGAGCCAGCGCTGTCCGAAGACGTTTCCGTGTTCATGTGGCCGACATGACTAAACGCCAAAGCGCACGGAACGCCGTTACCTTCCCACCGAAGTGGTACCTATTTATCTACTTGCAATTTCTTGCTTTCGAACTGCTAGGTTGGCAGGAGCTGGAACTAGAGACGGGAGCTCACTCCGTCATGCGGCAACCCAGGTCTTGAACTGCTGAACTACCGACCTTCCACAGCCTGCAGTTCAGTGTCTTAACCACTTGAGCCACCGCAGCTGGTGGTGCTTAATTTATTCCCTGTGTGTAAGCTTTGATGTAATGGTGGGGTGACCTTGGATCAGCCACAAGTTCTCTCAGAGCTGTTCTCTCAAGATCGGTTCTCTCAGAGGTCTCTCAGCCCCACCAATCTTGCAGAGTGTCTTTTATGGGGAGAAAAGGAGAAGGAGATTGTAAGCCACTCTGAGACTCCTTTGGGTAGTGAAGGGCAGGGTATAAAACCACCTCCTCCTCCTCCTCTTCCTCCTCCTTCTGATCCGCTGAGGTACCTTATATTTATTCCTTTCTTTGCAGCATAATTAGAAAACCTGAGCAAAAGGTCTACCTGGGGCTTAATTTACTCCCTGTGTGTGAGCCTTGACACGTGCAAATAGGAGTGAGCAGCTGAGGTACCTCATACATAAGAACATAAGAGAAGCCAATGTTGGATCAGGCCAACGGTCCATCCTGTCCAACACGCTGTTTCATACAGTGGCCAAAAATACCAGGTGCCATCAGGAGGTCCAGCAGTGGGGCCAGGACACTAGAAGCCCTCCCACTGTTGCCCTCCCCCCAGCACCAAGAATACAGAGCATCCCTTGCCCCAGACCAAGAGTTCCTATAAGAACATAAGAGAAGCGAATGTTGGATCAGCCAATGGCCCATCCAGTCCAACACTCTGTCTCACACAGTGGCCAAAAATACCAGGTGCCCTCAGGAGGTCCAGCCGTGGGGCCAGGACAATGGAAGCCCTCCCACTGTTGCTGCCCCTCCCAAGCACCAAGAATACAGAGCATCCCTTGCCCCAGACATAAGAACATAAGAGACGCCAATGTTGGATCAGGCCAACGGCCCATCCAGTCCAGCACTCTGTGTCACACAGTGGCCAAAAAGACCAGGTGCTATCAGGAGGTCCGGCAGTGGGGCCAGGACACTAGGAGCCCTCCCACTCTTGCCCCGCCCAGCACCAAGAATATAGAGCATCACCTGCCCCAGACCGAGAGTTCCTACCTATACCTTGTGGCTAATAGCCACTGATGGACCTCTGCTCCATATTTTTATCCAATCCCCTGTTGAAGCCATCCATGCTTATTGCCGCCGCCACCTCCTATAGCAGTGAATTCCACGTGTAAATCACTCTTTGGGTGAAGAAGTACGAATTCCTTGCTTGGCAGCATAACTGGAAAAACAGAGCAGAAGGCCTACCTGGTGCTTGATTTGCTCTGTCTGTCCCTGAGTATTTTCCCTGTTGATGTGAATATTTCAATAACCGTCTGCTCAGAACCAGAGAACATGCATTATCGTGAACAAGGAGGCTGGGAATCACCGGGGGCTTGCGCCCGGCCAAGTAGTTTTTGAGCAGAGCCTCCCTTATGAGGTGAAGGTTTAAATTATACATCAGCAATTTACTTAAAAGCCCGGCCAGTCCGCTGGACTGCGTGCTTCCGCCTCCGTAGCGCTGCTTTTTGCAGCTCCTGTAATATTTGGCTCCCAGCTGCGTCGTGGGGGATTTGGGAAGACCCGCAACTTTGGCAAAACTCGGCCATTCCTGTATGGTTCGGCCATTCCTGCATGGTTCAGGGTCCACGCTTTTTTGGCAAAACTTGGCCGTTCCTGTGTACTTTGGGGTCCACGCTGCTAACGCTGGTGCTGCTTTTCTTTGGACTCTGTCTGAGCGTTGCGAGCGTTTGGCATCGGACTCGTCTGCAGAGCTCCGGGTGTTGCAAGCAGCAGGTTCCGCAAACGCTGGACTCTTGTTCTTCTGCCCTGCGGAGGCAGTAGGCAGACACGGGTGGCTCGGCCTTCACTGTGTTGTGGTGCCACCCCTGCAGATGGTCATGGTGTGGCATCACCGTGTGCCAACACAGTGGAAGACGAGTGACACAAGGGCCTGATAAAGCCACCGACTCTAGCTCGGCGTCTTCAGAACCTGAAGCGGTCCGCCCCAGTCAGTACTGTCAACTCTGACTGCAGTAGATATAGGCAATGCTCCCTCTAAGCTGTGGAGTCTTGTGAGCAAAAATTCTACTTTGTGAGCTCCTGGCATTAAAGTTGTGAGCGAGCAATTTGGTTACTGCATCAATCAGTTTGCTTTGGAGCCCTCCTTCCCGAGCGAAGACAAAAAATGTGTGAGCCGGAGGCTAAAAAACTGTGAGCTAGCTCACACTCACTTGGCTTAGAGGGGACACTGGACATAGAGTTGCCCAGCTCCAGCTGATAGCAACAAAAGGGAGACACGCTGATGAACTGAATGCAAAAAGAAAGGGGAAAATCCTCTGCATAAATAAACCTCCGAAAGTACTCAAAGTACTAAATGGAATACTCACAAATTATATACATAATCAGCAATAACAACCATGCAAAACAATTGCAATACAAGTCTTGAAATTATTGTGAGTCAGCTGTGCAATAGGGAAATATCAAAGTTCATGAGTCAGAGAACAAAGGATCCTCTACAGCTTAGAGGGAGCACTGGTCACACCAATGCTCCCTCTAAGCTGTGGAGTCTTATGAGCAAAGATCCTACTTTGTGAGCGACTGGCATTAAAGTTGTAAGTGAGTGATTTGGCCACTGCATAAATTAGTTTGCTCTGGAGCCATCCTTCCTGAGCAAAGACAAAAATGTGTGAGAAGGAAGCTAAAAAACTGTGAGCTAGCTCACACTAACTCAGCTTAGAGGGAACATTAGTCGCAACCCTGGTATTCCTTGGAGATCTCCCACTCAAACACTAGGCAAGGCTGGCCCTGCTTAGCTGCTGAGATCTGACAAGATTGGGCTATCCAAGTCAGTGCAGACAAAGAAAAGTGGTCTGCCATGGCCTTCCCCTGCAGAGCCTTCCTTGGTGGTCTCCCATCCAAGTACCAACCCTGCTTAGCATCCAATGTATGGCAACCCCAGCAACGGCTTTCAAGGCGAGTGAGAAGCAGAGGTGGTTGGCCATGGCCTTCCTCTGCAGAGCCTTCCTTGGTGGTCTCCCTTCCGAGTACCGACCCTGCTTAGCTTCCAACATATGGTGACCCCAGCAAGGGGCTTTCATGGCAGGTGAGTAACCAGAGGTGGTTGGCCATCACCTTCCTCTGCAGAGCCTTCCTTGGTGGTCTCCTTCCCAAGTACTAACCCTGCTTAGCTTCCAACAAAGCTCTGAAGCGTTGAGCCTTATTTGCAAGGAACACAGGAGTTCTGGACTGTCTCGGCTGCCAGCGCTGCCAGCACAGTCTTATTTGCAAGTAAGTCAACAAGTGGTGCTCGAATCCACCCCTGCTGGGCCGCTCCGCTTTTGGCCTTTTGGATTCTTATGACCGCTCTGGGCACCAGCTGCATCATCAGTGCCCTTCCGAGCAAATCAACTCCAACCTGATTAAATAATTGCGGCCCCTATATTTCTGAGGAAAGTGATTTACAAGTTCAGGCAAGATGGAGCCCTTGATAAATTAAAAAAGAAAGAAAGAAATTGGATGCTGGGTCCTCGCTTCCAACATTTGGAAAGATAGAGCTGGAAAGGTACCCCCAAGGGTCATCTAGTCCAACCAGGGGTCATTTCCTGCAGGAGCGCACAGGAGCGGAGTTCCGGCAGTAAAGAGCCCAGGGGGCGGGCACATGCAACAAGCCCTGCCCCCTGCTCCCAGCAGCCCTCAGTCAGAGCAAGAAGCAGCCAGGTAAGCTGCAGAGCCCCGGCTCCCCAGTCCAAAGCAGTCCAGTGGCACCTTTAAGACCAGGTTTTATTCTGGATCAAGCTCTCCCTCCTCTGTGAGGACAGATCTGCACGTTCCCCCCCCCCAACAGCTAGCAATCCAAAACAGTCCAGTGGAGCCTGAGCGGTGGGTGTTGCCTTCTGACACACTTCCCGTGATGTCAGGGGGTGTGGCCTATGCAAATAAGTTATGCTAATGAGTTATGCTAATGAGCTCCTGCACCTCTTTTTCTACAAAATGACCCCTGAGTCCAACCCTCTGCACAATGTAGGAAATTCACAGCTCCCCCCACTCCCCCAGTGGACCCCCCCCAGCTGTATGCCCAGAAGAAGGCAAAAAAACTTTCAGGATCGCTGGTGCTATCTGGCCTGGAGAAAAATGGCTCCCTGATCCCAAAGTGGCGACCGGCATTTCCCTGGGCGTGTAAGAAAGGGACACAGTGAGAACCAAGCCCTGATGCAGTCCTTCCTGCCCTCCCTCTTAGGATCTGCCCAAGTTCATGGGATCCACATTGCTGTCCGATGGCCATCTAGCCTCTGCTTGAAAACCTCCAAAGAAGGAGAGCCCACCACCTCCCGAGCAACGGAAAACAACTCTGCCCCATCCTCTATAGGACAGCCCTTCAAGTGCTCGAAGGTGGTGACCATATCCCCTCTCCAGGCTAAACTTACCCAGCTCCTTCAGCCTTTCCTCACGGGACTTGGTCTCCAGACCCCTCACCCTCTTCCTTGCCCTCCCCTGAACACATTCCAGCTCGTCTAGATCCTTCTTAAATTGTGGCGCCCCAAACTGAACACAGTCCTCTAGGTGAGGGTCAACGAGGAGATGGAGACAGCTGGGTGATGTGATGGCGTGGATGGGAGAGAGGGTTGCCAGCTCCAGCTTGTGAAATTCCTGGAGATTTGGGAGGTGGAGCTTGAGGAGAGCAGGGTTTGAGCATGGGAGCGACTTCAGTGGGTTGTTCTGCCAGTCCACCTTCCAAAGCAGCCATTTTCTCCAGGTGAACTGATCTCTGTTGTGTGGAGGCCAGGTGTGATCCTGGGAGATGGCCCGTGACCGCCCTAAGGGAAGACCTTGTGTCAACTATGAGGAAAGGTTAAGGTGCTTAGGGCTCTTTAGCTTGGAGAAACGACGACTGAGGGGGTGACATGATTGAGGTTTATAAGATTATGCATGGGAAAGAGCAGGTAGAGAAAGAGGTACTTTTCTCCCTTTCTCACAAGACAAGAACTCGTGGGCACTCCATGAAACTGCAGAGCGGTCGGGTTAGAACAGATACAAGGAAGTCCTTCTTCACCCAAAGAGTGATTAACACTTGGAATTCACTGCCACAGGAGGTAGTGGCGGCTACAAGTATGGACGGCTTCAAGAGGGAATTAGATAAGCATATGGAGCAGAGGTCCATCAGTGGCTATTAGCCACAAGGTATAGATAGGGGCTCTGGGGCAAGTGATGCTCTTGTCTTCTTGGTGCTTGGGAGGGGGGGTCAACAGTGGGAGGGCTTCTAATGTCCTGGCCCCACTGGTGGACCTCCTGATGGCACCTGGTATTTCTGGCCACTGTGTGACACAGAGGGTTGGACTGGATGGGCCTTTGGCCTGATCCAACATTGGCGTATCTTATGTTCTTATTTTCTTAACTCCTGGCTTAGGTACAAAATTCATAGGGGCTGCACTCCTGTCAGGCAGCGATTAAACTGAAATGTGCCCCACAGCTTGTGTGTGATGCCTGGGTCTTCCCACCGATGTTCATCCGACACAAAGACTCCTTGGGAAGGTCTTCGCGACAGACGTGAAATGGCTTGCGTATTTTGTGGCTGTATTTGTGTCTGTATTTCTGAAACGTTTATCAAGCAAACTCTTACAAGTTCCGGGGAACGCTTTATGATTCAAGAAAGGGGGAATGTTTTTTTTTTAAAAAATGTAGGCTCCTAATCCCTTGCTCTCGGCAGCCTGCAGGATCCTGACACGGGTATTCCATCCGAGCGATAATTTGTATGTTTACTGCCGACAATCAGGTAGAAGTGCAGCGGCTGGATAAAGCGGAATGCATGAATAAAGAAGACTAACCGGGGCTGATCTTGCCGGCTGAGCCTGAGAAGATTTGAAAAAGCCTTTTGACAGGGCCTGACTGCAGTCCTTTCTTTCGCTGACAGCGCAGGGCACGGGGAGGGGAGCGCTCTTGATAAACCCGTCTCCATGCGCACAGTGTCGGGCCCTCCGGTCCCCTCCGTGCTCTGCGATCGCTGGGGAAAGGCACCGAATGCAAGGAGCTGCCTTCTCCTGAATCAGACCTTTGGTCCGTCAGGTTCAGTACGGCCTCCTCGGGCTGGCGGCAGCTCTCTCTCCAGCGTCCCAGGCGGAGGTCATTCACCTCACCTGCTACCTGGTCCTTTTTAAACTGGAGATGCCGGGGATTGAACCTGGGACCTTCTGCTCTGCCACTGAGCCATGGCCCCTCCCCCTGTAATAGATGAACACACGAAGTTGCCTTCTACTGCATCAGGCCTTGGGTCCACCATGATCGGTACTGTAGAATCATCAAATCACAGAGTTGGAAGGGGATATAGAGGCCATGTAATCCACCCCCTGCCCAGTGCAGGATCAGCCTAGAGCAGGGGTGTCAAACATGCAGCCCGGGAGCCGAATCAGGCCCCCGGAGGGCTTCTCTCAGGCTCACAGTGGAACTGGCTGTCTTCTGCTTCTTCTTCTAGTTCTGCTGCTGCTGCATCAATGTAGGTTTGCAGCTTACAGATACACGCCTGAACAGCATCCTCAAGAGTGCAATAGCACAGACATTTTGATGCAATCATTCAGAGCAAGAGATGTCAGTGATCAGACGCGGTTAAACAAACAAAGTATTGCAAGAGTGCTCATGTTTTTAGCATGTTTTTATTTTTAGTAAAGAAAATCCCTTTGTGTTTGTGTCCCTTATAAAGTTTATATCTCCGCTACCTGGCATTACATTTTATGAGACATGTGGCCCGGCCCAACAAGGTCTCATTTATGTCAGATCCGGCCCTCATAACAAATGAGTTCGACACCCCTGGCCTAGAGCATCCCTGACACGGGTTTGTCCAGCCGCTGCTTGAAGACTGCGAGGGAGGGGGAGTTCACCACCTCCCCAGGCAGCCGATTCCACTGTTGCAAAACTCTTAGTGTAAAAAAGTGTTTCCTAATATCCAGCTGATACCTTCCCGCCTTTAATTCAAGCCCATCCTCTGCTGCAAACAGGAACAACTCCCTGCCCTCCTCCAAGTGACAGCCCTTCAAATACTTCAAGAGAGCAATCGTGTGCCCCCCCCCCGCCTCCTCTTCTCCAGACTGAACATTCCCAAGTCCCTCAGCCTTTCCTCATAGGGTTTCTTGGTTTCCAGGGGAAAGGCCTCAGCCTCTATGCACTGTTGTTGACCTTCCAGAGGAACTGGTTGGCCACTTTGTGAGGCAGGATGCTGGACTAGATGGACCCTCACTGATCTGACCCAGCAGGGATCTTCTGGTGTTCTTCTCAGGGGAAGGCCTCGGCCTCTCTGCCCTGTTGTTGGCCCTCCAGAGGGACTGGTTGGCCACTCTGTGAGATGGGATGCTGGACCAGATGGACCATCGGTCTGATCTAGCAGGGCTCTTTGGATGTTCTTATCAGGGGAAGGCCTCAGCCTCTGTGCCCTGTTGCTGCCCCTCCAGAGGAACTGGCTGGCCCCTGTGTGAGACAGGAGGCTGGACTAGATGGACCACTAGTCTGATCCAGCAGGGCTCTTCTGATGTTCTTATCAGGGGAAGGCCTCAGCCTCTCTGCCCTGTTGTTGGCCATCCAAAGGAACTGGTTGGCCTCTGAGTGAGACATGATGCTGGACTAGATGGACCACTGGTCTGATCCTGCAGGGCTCTTCTGATGTTCTTGTGAAGGCCTTGGCCTCTGTGCCCTGTTATTGGCCCTCCAGAGGAACTGGTTGGCCACAGTGTGAGACAGGATGCTAGACTAGGCAGACCCTGGCTGGCCTGATCCCGCAGGGCTCTTATGATGTTCTTGCTTTCCAGTTAGCCATAGGTAAGAACCAGTCCCGGCCAGAATACACCCAATGAAACCTCTAGTTTTCTGCCCATTGGAGCAAATCTCTACATCAGTTAACCCTTTCTTATAGCAGTCTTCCTCCTTGACCCCACCCGGTTGCGTTCCTGGTTGCTGATGTGTTGATATGTAGCTTTCGACATCATACCTCTTACCTAACTGGGCTTTTTGAGACTATCACCAGAACACTTCAGTGCTTCCCTTTTTTAAAAAAATCCTCTTCTCCCCAGTGGATCAGTCTTAAAACGGAAGATCTTAAATTCTGCATGACCACGATCGGGTTATGTAACCTGATCTTCTGGGCCCAATCTGTAGAATCCTGAGTATTTCGGCTCGGCCTTTTAGAAGAGTGAAAGTTCCGAGGGGTGCTTTTGAAGAAAAGCTTTTAACGTGTAAACAGGACATGGTGAAAGTTCAAAAGCCGAAGCTGCCCCGAGTGAGGTGGGACTAGGGAAGGCAAAAAGCATTGGTTTGGGGATTGCTGCAGCTGGCCATCTCATTGAAAGCGCTCTTACCCGTGCAAGCTGGTGGAAACTCAGATATTATCCGGACCTATGAAGCTGCCTCGTACTGAAGCAAGAACTCGGTCTGGTTAGCTTAGTATTGTCTCTTCTGAATGGCTTCAGCTCTCCAAGGTCTCAGGCGGAGACAGGCTTTCCAAAGAGCAGTTAGGTTAGAACGGATAAAAGGAAGTCCTTCTTCACCCAAAGAGTGATGAACACGTGGAATTCACTGCCACAGGAGGTGGCGGCGGCTACAAGCATGGACGGCTTCAAGAGGGAATTGGATAAACACACGGAGCAGAGGTCCATCAGTGGCTCTTAGCCACAAGGTATAGATAGGAACTCTCAGTCTGGGGCAATGTTCCCTCTAGCCTGTGGAGTCTTGTGAGCAAAAGTTCTACTTTGTGAGCTACTGGCATTAAAGCTGTGAGTAAGTGAGTTGGCTGCTGCATAAATCAGTTTGCTCTGGAGCCATCCTCCCTGAGCTAAGACAGAAATCTATGAGCTGGAGGCTAAGAAACTGTGAGCTAGCTCACACTAACTCAGCTTAGAGGGAACACTGGTCTGGGGCAAGGGATGCTCTGTATTCTTGGTGCTTGGGGGGGAAACAGTGGGGGGGCTTCTAGTGTCCTGGCCCCACTGCTGGACCTCCTGAGGGCACCTGGTATTTTTGGCCACTGTGTGACACGGAGTGTTGGACTGGATGGGCCATTGGACTGAGCCAACATTGGCTTCTCTCTTATGTTCTTATAGGAACTCTAAGTCTGGGGCAAGGGATGCTCTGTCTTCTTGGTGCTTGGGGGGGGGCAACAGTGGGAGGGCTTCTAGTGTCCTGGCCCCACTGCCAGACCTCCTGATGGCCCCTGGTATTTTTGGCCACTGTGTGACACAGAGTGTTGGACTGGAGGGGCCATTGGCTGATCCAACATTGGCTTCTCTTATGTTCTTATAGGAACGCTCGATCTGGGACAGGTGATGCTCTGTCATCTTGGTGCTTGGGGGGGGGTCAACAGTGGGAGGGCTTCTAGTGTCCTGGCCCCACTGATGGACCTCCTGAGGGCCCCTGGTATTTTTGGCCACTGTGTGACACAGAGTGTTGGACTGGAGGGGCCACGGGCCTGATCCAACATTGGCATCTCTTATGATCTTATGAGATATTTTCTCTGGAGTAACCAAGGTTACAGAGGTCACCACGGACCACCCAAAAGACAAATGAGTGGGTTCTGGATCAAAATGATCCCGCTGAAACTCTCCCTAGAAGCTAAAAGGGCTACACTGAGGCCGCTGTCCTTTGGTCACATTAAGAGAAGACAAGACTTGCTAGGAAAGACAAAACCATGCTGGGGAAAGGGGAAGGCAGGAGGAAAGGGGGACGGTCCAGCAGGAGATGGATCGACAGCCCTCGGTTTGTAAGACGTGAGCAAGGCTTTTGGTGATGGGATGCTCTGGCGGTCGTTAATTCATAAGTTCGGGAAGAAGCCTGGGGAAGGTGAGGCTCAGAGAAGCGTCTGTGGGGTCTCGTGCCGTAGACGCCACCCTACGAAGCAGCCGCTTTCTCTACAGACACGGATCTCTCTCATCTGGAGGTCAGTTGTAATTCCAGGACCTCTCCAGGCCTCACCTGGAGACAGGGTGATGTGGTGGTTAAGAGTGGTGGCCTCTCATCTGGAGAGCCGGGTTTGATCCCCCACTCCTCCTCCACATGCAGCCAGCTGGGTGACCTTGGGTCAGTCACAAGTTCTCTCAGAGCTCTCTCAGCCCCACCGACCTCACAGGGTGTCTGCCTTGGGGAGAGGAAGGGAAGGCAATTGTGAGCCGCTCTGAGACTCCTTCGGGTCGTGAAAAGTGGGGTATAAAACCACCCCCTCCTCCTCCACACAACCCTTCTTGGAGAACCAGTGCAGTGGAGTAGTGTGTTGAGCTGTGCCTGGGGAGACCTGCATTGAAATCCAGGCTCATCGTGGAACTCACCGCAGGCCACTCATTTTCTCAACTGGCCCCATCCTACCCCTCAGGGTTGTTGTGAGGCTAAAACGAAGGAGGGGAGCACAACGTTTTCTACCTTGTCTTCCTCAGAGAAAGTGCAAGATAAAAAAATACCCAAAATCATCGCTTTAGTGGTCTATTTTGCTTTGTAGAATTTCCATTTGCAGATCTATTTAAAAAAACAACAACCAGCAGTATGCCTTAAATTGCAAATCTGGCTGTAAAAATAGACTCTGTTGTTTTCAAACGAGTCTTCTCGTCGTCGCCTTAGCCGTGGAAGGCAGGGTTTTCTGAAAGGCCAAGAGGGGAGAACCTTCCGTGCTTCCAAAAGACGCAGCATTTTTGAGCAAGCGGCTCAGAGACGGAGGAAAGTGCATTTTGTAAGATTTCCCTGATACTAAAACCCATTTACTGGTGTTGAAGGAGGGAAAAAAATATCTCTCTCTGTGACAGCAGATTTAGCTCCCGCTAATCCGTCAGCGACTTGTTTTGACAGAGACTCTATGGAAGACCTCCCCCCTCCCTCAGTAACTTCTGATTTGCTGCAAAAAGAGCAATTACTGATTCGTCCTCTGGCGTCTTTTTAAATGTGTGTGCTAATGAACTTCATGGATGTGGCAGAGAATCCAGTCAAAATAATTCGCTGCGAAAATCCCGGAGCTCTCGCCTGGATTTTCTCCCTTCGTGGACCTTTGGGTTTTATTTCCTTTCTCTCTCTCTCTTTCTCCCCTTGGGGCGTTTGGAGCCTGGATTTCATTTAGTTTGTCATGTGGTCTTCTCAGCAGATTCTTTGACAAGAGCATTTGGGAATGGCGGCTGCTTGCGACTGACGGCGTGCTTTCGAAACATAAAGACATTTCCCCGTGTTTCTTGTATCGGATTGACTGTAAAAAAAAATCAATTGCCTTAGAAGCACAGGAACTTTACACAGTATCCCTGATCTTCCACATTTCCTGGTTCAAACAAATTACAAAGACGATATGACTCCAATGGTAACAAGAGAAAGAATTTTTTTCTCTTAAGAAAACAGAAGCACATTTTACATGACTCTACACTTAGGTACAAAAAATCAAAGGCACAGATATAGAATGGGAGGGACTTGGCTTGACAGCAGCACATGTGAAAGGGATCTGGGTGTTCTGGTTGATCACAAGCTAAACATGAGCCTGCAGTGTGATGCGGCTGCGAAGAAAGCTAATGCAATCTTAGGATGCATTTACAGAAGCCTTGTGTCCAGATCACGGGAGGTGGTCATTCCGCTGCATTCTGCTGTGGTCAGGCCTCACCTGGAGTCCTGTGTCCAGTTTTGGGCACCACATTTGAGGAAGGATGTTGACAAGCTCGAGCGTGTCCAGAAGAGAGCAGCCAGGATGGTGAGAGGGTTGGAATCCAAGTCTTACGAGGAAAGGCTGAAAGAGTTGGGTGTGTTTAGCCTGGGAAAGAGAAGGCTTAGAGAGGACATGATTGCAGTCTTCAAGTATTTGAAGGGCTGTCATGTAGAACATGGAGCAGATCTATTCTCTCTTGCTCCAGATTGCAAGACTAGATCTAATGGGTGGAAATTACAAGGGAGTCGTTACCGGCTAAATATCTGGAGAAACTTCCTAATTGTAAGAGTGGTTGAGCAGTGGAACAGTCTGCCTCGGGAGGTGGTGGGTGCTCCTTCGCTGGACGTTTTCAAGCGGAGGCTGGACGACCATCTTTCGGGTATGTTGTAGGGCTATCTTTCAGCTATGCTCCTGCAGAGTGCAGGGGGTTGGACTAGATGACCTGCAAGATCCCTTCCAACTCTAACATTCTATGATTCTATGACATATTCATGTAGGGTCATTTAACTTATTGTGAACAGATTAACTTCAAAAAGTTTAGTTTACTACACCTCCAAGCCCAGGTAAGAGAAAGAGAAGAGAGGTCCTGTATAAGATGAAACAGAAGGCAAGCAATGGCCAAAGCGCCCCAATATCTAACTGATGAGAGGGTGGGGCCAATTGCCAAGTGTATCCCAGTGAGAGAATTCTCTTAACCGTTTCCCTTCCAGATCATCTTGTAGGCAGAGTTACAATGTCCAACATTTTGATTCAGTCCAGTAGCAAATGCATGCTTCAGAGAACCTCTTTTTGTATCAATGATTTCCTGTTTTATACTGGTGACAGCTGTCCAGCAAAGGTGCATCCCAAATGAGTGCACCCCAAGTTCCCACCCTCTTTGCAGGTATAAAACCTGTGTTTACATGATTGAATAGTAATTCCTAAATCATGTGCCAGCATATACTAGTATGCTATAAGAGAATGGCTAGTCTATTGGGAGAAATAAAGCAATTCAATGAAAGGCTTTACTGTGTCCAGAGCCTATACTCAGGGAAGAGGTTGTCTGGTGCGTCTCTGCATGATTCACTTCTCTCTGGCCTTGCCTCTTCCCTGTCAATGTACTCTTAGAGCAAGCGATTGTTCTGCATCTCTGCATGGGGAGTGACTGAATCATTTCTGACCGGAGAATGGACTTCCTTCAGAGGACGCTATCCGCTGCATCTCTTTGTGAGTCTCTGGTACCCCAATCAGGACCAAAGGGGCTTCGCTGTTCTGAAGCTGGGTGATTCTTAGTTTAACAAAAAGTAAGCCTTTGAGGGTAGAAGAGGAACATCTGGGAGCTGGGCTGAAGTCTGTTAGATGCAAGTCTTGCACCGTTGAAGATCTTGTTATTCAGAGCAACATCCAAGCCTGACCTGGAAGCTATATAAGCATCAGGGAGCACCACGTGACCTGCTCTGGCCTATTGGGTGTGAGGAGGTCCCTTGGGTTGATGTGGCTGGCTTCCTTGCAGTCCCCCCTTTGGCCAGAAGAGGTGCTGGTGCACGGGATGAATCCCTCATCTTGTTAGTTCAACATTCTACCCTCGGCCACTGCTTCTTCCTCCCAAACTCTAGATTTCCCTCAGTCTCGTGTGCCCCTCTCTGTGCCTATGTCAGTTTTCCTGCCAGGAGCATCCCCTTCTTTGTGCCGCTCCCTCCCCATCTTGCTTGCGTGCTTACCCTCCCTTTCTGGAACCAACCTTGGCTTGGCCACGGATCTCTCTTGTCCATTTGGGAGACCCATCTATATTGAAGACACATCAAGCTGCCCAATACTGACTCAGACCCTTGGGTCCATCAAGGTCAGGATCGCCTACTCAGACTGGCAGCCGCTCTCCGGGGTCTCAGGTGGAGGTCTTTCCCATCACCTCCTGCCAGGTTGTTTTAGCGGGAGATGCTGCCAGAGGTTAAACCTGGGACCTTCTGCATGCCAAGCAGTTGAATACATGAAATTGCCTGATACGGAATGAGACATCAAGCTGCCCGATACTGGCTCAGACCCTTGGTCCATCAAGGTTAGTATCGCCTACTCAGACTAGCAGTAGCTCTCCAGGGTCTCAGGTGGAGGTCTTTCCCATCACCTGGTGTAGTCGTTAGGAGTATGCACTCTGATCTGGGAGAACTGGGTTTGATTCCCCACTCCACCTTGGGTCAGTCACAAGTTCTTTCAGAGCTGTTCTCCCACGAACAGTCCTCAAAAGAGCTCTCTCAGGCCCATGTACCTCACAGGGTGTCTGTTGTGGGGAGGGGAAGGGAAAGGAGTTTGTCAGCCGCTCTGAGACTCCTTCAGGTAGTGAAGGGCGGGGTATAAATCCAATCTCCTCCTCCTTCTCTGGAGATGCCAGGTATTCAACCTGGGACCTTCAGCATGCCAAGCAGAGGCTCTTCCAGGAGTCAGTTTGGTGTCGTGGTTAAGTGCGCGGACTCTAATCTGGGAGAACTGGCTTTGATTCCCCACTCCTCCACTTGCACCTGCTGGATGACCTTGGGCAAGCCATAGTCCTGTCAGAGCTGTTCTTAAAAAAGAGCAGTCCTTGAAAGAGCTCTCTCTCAGCCCCACCTACCTCACAGGGTGTCTGTTGTGGGGAGGGGAAGGGAAAGGAGTTTACAAACCGTTCTGAGACTCCTTTGGGTAGTGAAGGGCAGGGTATAAATCCCTCTGGAAGCAACGTTTGCAACAGATGAGCTGAATTTGCTCCAATGTTCCACTCCCTGCAGCATGTCCCTAGGAACCCCAGAAAGGCTGCAGAGATGCTAGGAAGGGAACATAGTCCTGATGCCAAGGGAACCAGACCCGACCGATTCCTGGTTGTGTCACATGACTGGTTGGATCAGAATGTAGTTGGGCCCGTACATCCGGAAGCGGGGTCCATGGACAGAGGGCATCCACTGCTCCCTTTCTTGCCACACTGAGCTCCTTTGGGAAGGAGGATCTGGCAAAGAATCCCTTCTGTGAGCCGCACGTGCAGGATCTGACCCACAATCACAGCAGCATTTGTTTGTTGCACGGAAACATCACTGTGCATTTTGCTTGTCGGAGTCTCGTGAACCAAGTAGACCATTCTTTGCCCCCTAGGAGCTTACAGTCTGGGTCGTATGAAGACAAGCGTACGCAGGCGCGTTTGTTACGTACCTCGTAGCTGCTCTCTTGAGCGTCTCTGCCACAAAATGCCCTCCACGCCTCAATTTTGCTGTCGCTTAAGATTTCTTATAAGGAAAGTTGCAAGCATTTCGGATGATAATTCTTGCTTCCTGCAAAGAAAAATCCTTCCCTTTCCCCCATCTGTTTATGACACTCTGGATTACTTTCCATATCCCCCCCCCACGCATAAGAAGAGTCGGAAAGGCAATTCGGCTCACAAATCTGTTAGTACACCATAAATTATGTATCAAATGGCAGCTCGAGCCTCCCTGCATTGAAAAACAAACCCTCTCTGGAATGTTTTTGCCTTTGTTTCGTGGCGGTTGGAGGCCGCCATCTTGCAAATGCGCCTCTTCCTCGAAATCCCTTCTTGTCTCCTGGTGGTTCTTGGATGACCACCAAATGAAGCCGCTTCTTCAACAGGTGTGTCAGCTTTCAACAGTCTAAACTCCCTTTGTCAGGTATCCGATGAAGGCTCGTACCCGGCAAAATCTTGTTGGTCTGTACAGTGCTACTGGATTCGAATTTCGCTCTTTGTATCTGATGAAGGGAGCTCATACCCCAAAAGTCTTCTTGGTCTCTAACTTGGCATTAGGTATGTAAAATAATAATGCCTTCTAAGTGCATTGAAGTCCACGGAGTTGTTGTTGTTGTTAGCCATTTAGTCGTGTTCTACTCTTGGCGATTCTATGGGCCAGCTCACTCCGCATTTTCCAATCTTGTACAGTTTCTTTGCGTCGTTCCATGCTCAAGCTGGTGTCGACTTTTTATGCTGTCTTTTATGGACTTAGAAGGGTGTAACTCTGCCTAGGGCTCCACTGACAGACTCTTTCGAGGATTTTGCATATGTTCTCTGAGTAATACTCTCAAGAACCCTGCAAGGTGGGCCAGCAGTGTGGTCCCCCTATTGCAAATGGAGCACTGCATGGGTGTGTGTGTGTAAAGGGCCGTCAAGTCACAGCCGACTTGTGGAGACTCCAGGAAGGGGTTTTCAAGGCGAGCAAGGAGCAGAGGTGGTTTGCCACTGCCTCCCTCTGCAGAGCCTTCTTTGGTGGTCTCGCATCCAAGTACCGACCCTGCTTAGCTTCCAACTTATGGCAACCTCAGCAAGGGGCTTTCGAGGCCCGTCAGATCGGCCAAATCAACCCTGGCGATCAATGGGCTGACAGATGTCGCAGCCAGATCGCCCTCACATCTGGCTTTCAAGGCAAGCGAGGAGCAGAGGTGGTCGGCCATCGCCTTCCTCTGCAGAGCCTTCCTTGGTGGTCTCCCATCCGAGCTCCGACCCTGCTTAGCTCCTGAGATCCGATGAGATCACCTATACCATGCAGCCTTCTCTCCCAATGGGACGCTAGTTTTATACTGGAAGCAGGAACAGGGGTCATTTCCTCCAGGAGCGCACAGGAGTGGCGCTCCGGCAGTAAAGAGCCCAGGGGGCGGGCACATGCAACAAGCCCCGCCCCCTGCTCCCAGCAGCCCTCAGTCAGAGCAAGAAGCAGCCAGAGTCCCCCCCTGGTCCCCCAGCCCAAAACAGTCCAGTGGCACCTTGAAGACCAGGTTTTATTCAGGTACAAGCTCTCCCTCCTCTGCGAGGACAGATCTACACGTTCCCCCCCCCAATACCTAGCAATCCAGAACAGTCCAGTGGAGCGGTGGGTGTTGCCCTCTGACACACTTCCGGTGATGTTAGGGGGTGTGGCCTATGCAAAAAAGTCACGCTAATGTGTCATGCTAATGAGCTCCTGCACCTCTTTTTCGACGGAATGAGACCCCTGAGTAGGAAAGATGAAAACCTGGGTCCTTTCGACTCATGTTTTTACCTGTTACTCTCCACCCCATTATCCCCATCCTGTGTCCATCCCATTAAATACAAAATGAAAACTTTTGGGGTTTTTTTGGGGGGTTGGGGGGCAATGCTCCCTCTAAGCTGCGGAGTCTTGTGAGCAAAAATTCTGCTTTGTGAGCTCCTGGCATTAAAGTTGTGAGCGAGCGATTTGGCTGCGGCATCAATTAGCTTGCTCTGGAGCCATCCTTCCTGAGCAGAGACAAAAGCGGAGACAAAAACGTTGAGCCGGAGGCTAAAAAACCGTGAGCTTGCTCACACTAACTCAGCTTAGAGGGAACACTGGTGGGGGGGCAGAGAGAGAAAGAGGGAGGCTCATCGTTAGCCGTTTGGGATCCCGCTGCTCGCCTCCCCATTGAGCTCCAGGCAGTTTCTTTCCCCTCCTCAACACCTCCCAGCCCAAGACTCTGGAGACTTCATATCGCCGAGACAGATGTGTGTGTGTGGGGGGGGGGGACGGGACTCAGGAGCTATTAGGGAATCTGACATCCTCTGGGATGACATAGTTGCAGCCTCAGACACTTGTCCGGACAGTGCTGGCCTCGAAGCGACGTCCTGTAGCTGAGAGCTATTTTTTCTTTTTTTTGCTTCGGAGCTTCCCTCTAGTGGAGCGTGAATCGCCACGGCTCAAGAGCCAGGCCGGCCTTCCCGGGAATCAAGACTTGAGAGTCACTTGGTCCCTGGCCTTTGCATCCTTCTCTGCTCCAAGTTGTTCCAAGGACCGACGATAAGTCTGTTCTGCGCTTTAGACTCTCTCTTTTTGTAATTGCACGCTCGCTTCCTTTGTCGCTGTGGACGTATCACTAGATTTTGCCCTTCGGCACTCCATGAACTTTAGTGCTGGAAAGTACCGGGTTGGACGCATGGAGGACTCTGACTACGACACGCGTTCAGACGCGTTTATTGTGCTTCACAACAAGGCAAGGATAAAACGGCCCTGCAAGGCCAACTATGTACACTCCCCCCGGCACACCTCGGTCCCCATTGGAGGGTTTGGATTTCCCGCCAAGGGTGCTATTGGTGGACTCGAGGTGGACTAGGATCCTCGGTCCCCTTTGTGTTTGGGGACCAAGCTCCTGCTTTAGCCGCGGACCCCTGGTGGCGGTCTGCGTGCATAACAAGTGCTGTACGGGGAACTCTAATGAACTTTGAGTTGGGGAGAAGTCAGGCCCGAAGGCAGGATTTTGTGGCTTGTGGGGCAAAGTTTTTCCTGGTGGGGCTGAAGTTCTCAGTGCAGAAAGAAAAGCCATCTAGCCAACAGGAAAGCTGTTACCAGGATAGAGCTCTGAACTGCAAGCTGTTAACCCCTTTAGATGACCGTTCTCAGCCGTTGCAAGTTAATCACTTCTGCCAGCCTAAGCAACAATTCTGAGAACAAGCTGGCAGGTGGGGGTGAGGACTTCTCTAGTCATGAAAGCGAACACATAGGCAGAAAAATTTTCTTCAAGGAGACCAGTTTCTTGACACAGAGTTCGAAGGAATCCTAGAGGTCATCTACTCCAACCTCCTCGCTCAGTGTGGGAATTAGTCAACGACAGCACCCTGCTCTGCTTAAAGGAGCACACGCCTTTAAGAAATGTTTAAAAATGATTGAAACAAGCATTTAGGGGAGAAATTCTTATGGGCCTTTAAGAAAGGGACAGAGCCCCCCCAAACCCCACTGTTGCTACAGACTTGGGGGAATTTATGGGGGGTGGGGTTTTTGAAGCAGACTAGCCTTGGTGTGGAAGCCCTGTCTGTTCCCCCAGGGGCGTTCTGCAAACCTATGCACGTTTCCAAGGCAGCTCCAGAATGAGAAAACAGGCAGGCGGCGAGACGACTAGTAATCTCCTTATTTGCAAATGGACAAAATCAACAACTGCTGGTAGATGTGCCCGCGCCACTGTTGCCCACGCCCTGTGGAAGGGCCTGCCCGAGGTGGCCGGGGAGCCCCCCACCCCCCACTCTCCGGGCTTGCCAGAAACAACGCAGAACTGCATGATTCAAGAGGGCTTTTCGATTCAGGCAATCGGAGTTCGATTCAGGCAATACAGAATGGTTTACTGAGAGCCAGTTTGGCGTAGTGGTTAAGTGCGCAGACTCTAATCTGGGAGAACCGGGTTTGATTCCCCACTCCTCCACTTGCACCTGCTGATGTGTCCTTGGGTCAGTCACAAGCTCTGGCACAGCTGTCCTTGAAAAAGAGCCGTTTGTGTCAGAGCTCTCTCAGCCCCGCCTACCTCACAGGGTATCTGTGATGGGGAGGGGAAGGGAAAGGAGTTTGTAAGCCGCTCTGAGACTCCGAGTGAAGGGTGGGGTATAAATCCAATCTCTTCTTCTTCTTCTTACGAAGTTTTGACGGCGAGAGACGTTCTGAGGGGGCTTGCCATGGCCTGCCTCTGTGTCGCAACCCTGGACTTGCGTGGTCTCCTATCCGAGTACTGACCCTGCTTAGCTTCCGAGGTCTGACAAGATTGGGCTCGCCTGGGCCATCCGGGTCAGGGGTGGAAAGACAGGCAGAGGTGGTGTTGCCACTGCCCGCCTCTACAGAGTAACTCCGGACTCCCTTTGTCATCCCCCATCCAAGTATGAACCAGGGCCGACCCTACTTGGCTTCCAACCATCCAGGTGAGAGCAGATGGCTGGAGGTGGTTTGCCCTTGCCTGCCTCTGCATAGCGACCCTGGACTTCCTTGCTGGTCTCCCATCTGAGTCCTGACCAGGGCCGACCCTACTTGGCTTCCGAGATCTGATGAGATCGGGCGATCCCGGGCCATCCAGATCAAAGCAAGAGACGTTCAAGGCGGTTTGCCACTGGCCACCTCTGCGTACCAACCCTGGGCTTCCTGGGTGGTCTCCCCATCCAAGTACTGACCAGGGCTGACCCTGCTGAGCTTCCAAGACCTCACGGGATCGGGCTAGCCTGGGTGTGGTGGATCTATGTACGCTGTAATGTGTCGTTTGACTCTCAGGCAAGGCTCTTCCATATCACCTGCTACCTGTTAATTGCAAAGGCCGGGGGTTAGACCTGGGGCGCCCTGTATGCAAGGCAGGGACTCGGCCCCGGAACCCCACCCCAAAGACCCCAATTCTGCACTTTAGCCAGGATATGAGACTCTCTCAACACAGTAGCCTCCAATGGCCTATCTCGAAATTTAAAAACCAATCGTTGTTGTCTTTGCATCCTTAACAAAAAGCACAGAATAAAAGAACGGAGGACAAGCTCGCTAATTATAGTCTGCATGTCTCCTGATTTCTGTCCATCCTTAATCTCTGAAGGGGCAGGAAAATTAGTTTGTGCCGCAGTGGCAAGGTTACGCGGGATCGAGCTGCGAGGGTCTCTGGGGGGGGGGGGAAGGCCCCTTCAAAGAGTACATTTGTTTCAGGGCTCTTTTCTCCCTTTACTTTCCATGGCATCGAGCTGGTCCCGTAACCTATTAATTACGTCCAGATGTGCCGGAGATGATGGCGCTGGGTAGGCCCTGAACTGGAGGCCAGGAGGGAAGGTGGAGCTGTTGGAAAGGGACGTTCCTTCTTGCAATTGTCACAGCACAGCCTAAGGGAAGTTTCCTTTCTTTACGTTGCCGAGGGAGGCTCTGAGTGAGAAGGAGGCCGGCGGCGAGGGAGGGAAAGGTGGGTCCAACTTGGTTGGTTTTGCAAGATGAATGGCTTTGTGTGCAGCCGGGGGACCCCCCTCCCCACCTCTCCGTGCGAGCCCTGTTCCTCAAGCAGTTAATATATCTTGTAGATCAAGCCCTCTGGTGCTCGGGACTTGCCGGCGAAGTGAATAATGACTGCGGCTTGCCGGGGCAGTGGTTCAACGCGGGCACATATTCGGAACAGGGGGGCATGTGAGATCCAGACTCAGGAGTCATAGATTTCTACCCCGGAGTGGCCTTGAGCAAAGTTGCCTCAAGGATGTCTTTAAAAAAAAACCCACACAACACAGGAAAGCCCTTAAAACTTTTTAAAGGGCGGCAATGAAACATCAGAACGGTCCACCTTCCTAGACTTCCAGAAGGTTGTTGCCTCGCCTCATCCGAGGAAGACAAATGAATGCTTCCCCGGCTTTGTTGCTGTTGGGAACCTTGAGGTTTGAACGTGGCACGGCCATCCTTGAGAATGTATCAGCAGAAGCAAATAATGCTTCAGAGCAGAAGAGTCGTCCTGCCGGATCAGAGCAGTGGTCCATCTGGCATCCAGTCTCACACAGTGGGCAACCAGTTTCTCTGGAGGGCCAGACAAAGAGAGCAGAGAGGCTGATGCCTTCACCTGATAAGAGCATCAGAAGAGTGCTGCTGGGTCAGTCCACTGGCCCATCTAGCCCAGCATCTCATCTCACACAATGGCCAACCAGTTCCTCTGAAGGTCCTGCAACAGGGCAGAGAGGCAGAATCCTTCCTGTTGATAAGGACACCAGAAGAGCCCTGCTGGATCAGACCAGTGAAGGTCCTTCTAGCCCAGCATCCTGTCTCACACAGTGACCAACCCGTTCCTCTGGAGGGCCAACAACAGGGCACAGAGGCCGAGGCCTTCCCCTGATAAGGACATCAGAAGAGCCCTGCTGGATCAGACCAGTGGTCCATCTAGTCCAGCCTCCTGTCTCACACAGCGGCCAACCAGTTCCTCTGGAGGGCCAACCACAGGGCGTAGAGGCCAAGGTCTTCCTAAGAACATCAGAAGAGCCCTGCAGGATCAGACCAGTGAGGGTCCATCTAGCCCAGCATCCTGGCTCACACAGTGGCCAACCAGTTCTTCTCAAGGGCCAATAACAGGGCAGAGAGACCAAGGCCTTCATTAGAACATAAGAAGAGCTCTGCTACAAATAGGGGGGATCTTTCACTTGGGGATCTTTAACTCTTAAAATGCCTACTAACCCCCCAAATTTGGTTGGTCTCTAAAGTTCTCCTGGACTTGAGTCTGGCTGTTCTAGTGCTGACCGACATGGCTATCCTCTGAAAGCATCTTTGGAAAATCAGATTCTTGAAAATGTATGAATTCAGAAGAATGGTGAGGTGCAGGAACAGGTGTTGGCAGTAAGGGTCCTCTCCCCGGGCAGAATCTGTGCGCCTGTGAGCCCGAAAGCAGAGCCCTTCTTCCCACATTCCCATTCAAAATAATTCCCCCGCCCCCTTTGGCTGGATAGAGAGGTGGAAAAGCGTTAGCTTAATCACTCTGAACTCCCACCCATCGGCGGTGGCCAGTTTGCAACTTTACCAACAACAAGGAATAAACTGGGGAAGTCACTAACACTTGGCAAAAGGAATCTTATATTATATATCTCTGAATGTAGCACACTGCAAACTGTACCATACAAATATACAAGAGTACAAATACAATTACAAAATAGTGCAAACGAAGAGTCCGGCTTCAACTTCGTTTCGCAAGTAGACTTCATCAGAAGTAATATTTAGCATGCGTTGTATGATAATTTTCTGTAGTTGCACCGATCCTTCCTAGGTTGCTATGTGTTTTTAAACTAGATGCTAGAGGCATTTTTTTTAAGCACCCATAAGGTACACTTTTATTTTTTTTCATATTTTTATTTTTTTTCATATTATACACCAACAAACAAACATACTACATAACAAACATCCACTTACACACATAAAACATACAGAGAGATCAGTATATTTTCTTATAACTCTATTACCATATTTAAAGAATTTCTATAAGTTTGCTTAAATTTCTGTATACTCTTATCTTTTTACCATAGTTTCTATTTAAATAAAAAATGATTAATAATACCAAAATTTTCATTACTTTAAGCTATGCATTTATATTGTACCAATCATACAGTTTCTTCCACGTCTTTTGAAATGTTGGGTCTGTTGTCCGGTCCCTCTCATCAACGATGACAGTTTGTCATTTTCAGCCATCCCCCACGGTTTATCCACATATTCTTGCTTCTTTGGTGTTTCCATTTGTTTCCAATATTTTGCATATAATATTCTTGCTGCAGTAGATAGGTGTACTATCAAATATCTAGAGGCATTCTGACGCTGAAGTTTGTTGTTACTTAGTCATGCCCATCATAAGAACTGTTAAACTTTATGGAATACAAGGGCTAGTCCCAGTTTAAAAACACATAGCAATCTAGGACGGATCGGTGCAACTACAGAAAATTGTCATACAATGCATGCTAAATATGACTTCTGATGAAGCCTACTCGCGAAACGAAGTTCAAGCCGGACTCTTCGTTAATTTGAACTATTTGCACTATTGTATTTGTATTCTTCTGTATTTGTATGGTACAGTTTGCAGCGTGTTACATTCGGAGATATATAAGATTCCTTTTGCAAGCGTTAGCGACTTCCCCAGTTTATTCCTTGTTGTTGGTACTGGGAGGTCTTTTGGTGTCCGTTTGCAACTTTTAACAGTCCAATCGCAAGAGCCCTTTCTTGGGAACAAGCCCAATGAAATAGCCCTGAGTAGGATGGGGACCCGTGCTCCCTCTAAGCCGTGGAGTCTTGTGAGCAAAAATTCTGCTTTGTGAGCTACCGGCATTAAAAGTTGTGAGCGAGTGGTTTGGCTACGGCATAAATTGGTTTGCTCTGGAGCCACATCCTTCCTGAGCTGAGACAAAAATGTGTGAGCCGGAGGCTAAAAAACTGTCAGGGATTGGGGACGCCCCAACCGGGACGGCCGGGGCTAGCCTGGTCTCATCAGATCTCAGAAGCTATTAGTCCTTGGACGGGAGTCCACGGAGGAAGTCCAGGGTCATGACACACAGGCAGGCAATGGCCAACCACGTCTGTTCCTCTGCCCTAAACCGGAATGGCTCAGGGTAGCCCAGTGTCAACAGATCTCAGAAGCTAAGCAGGGTCAGCCCTGGCTGGTACTTGGATGGGAGACGACCCAGGAAGCCCAGGGTTGCTACGGAGAGGCAGGTCATGGCAATCCAACCTCTTGCCTTGAAAACCCCATGAGGGGTCGCCCTACGTCAGCTATGACTCGATGGCAAAAGAGAAAAAGAAAGAAGAGGATTTGGACTGGACCCGCTTCGGCCTGCTCGCTAAAAGGCAGAACCCCCAGGCTGGCTCTGTTATATGCATGCATCTGTTTGTTACGGAGGACAGAGGGTCGGTGCCTCCCTAGACTGGAGAGCGTCCTCTTGACTCTGCCAGAGCGCCACTGGGAAGTGTTGGCTTGGTTGATCTTTTGTCTTTCCTGCTTGAAAAATGGCCCGTTTCTACAGAGACGGCTTCCGCGGAGCTAATTTGGTAGGCAGTGGCTCATCCTGCCTTGTGTGAGAACGTCCAAGGTTGCGGAGAGGGGCTACGTGCTTATCATTTCCCTTGTCTAATCGCTTAATTACCTTGGTCTCATTTGGTCTCCTTTTGAAGGTGACCAAATATAGCACCGAGGCAGGACACTTTCCCCGCTGCACGGGAAGAGAAGGGGGTCGGCTCTTGCCGCGGATCGTGGGGACTCGCTTTTGGCCTGGTGTCGCTCAGGTGTGCGATGGGATGGGAAGGGTCCAAAGGCTGCGGGCTGGAGAGGGTCAGAGTGACAATGTCCCTGATAGAGTGCCCATGGGTACCATGGCACCTGCAAACACCTTTCCTGGCACCAGCCAAGTGTCTTTAGAAAGCGGGGGGGGTGACCTTGGGTCAGTCACAAGATCTCTCGGAGCTGTTCTCTCAAGAGCAGTTCTTGAGAGAGCTCTCTCACCCCCACCGACCTCACAGGGTGTCTGTTATGAGGAGGGGAAGGGAAAGGAGTTTGTGAGCTGCTCTGAGACTCCTTTGGGTAGTGAAGGGCAGGGTATAAATCCAGTCTCTTCTTCTTTTACCTCACAGGGTGTCTGTTGTAGGGAGGGGAAGAGAAAGGAGATTGTCAGCCGCTCTGAGACTCCTTCAGGTAGTGAAGGACAAGGTATAAATCCAGTCTCCTTCTCCTCCTCTTTTTCTTGTTCTTGTTCTCCTCCTCCTCCCAGAATGGCGTCTAATTGGCCACTGGAGATTTGATGGGCTGTGCAGATTAAAATAACATTGTTTTGTTAGTGGCTGCCATCATAGCATTGGTTTCTCTCCCACACTCCTTTCCCACAGTTTATTTTTTTAAGAACTCCTCTTGTCACCTACGCTTGGGCTTCTTCTTTGGGGGTATGGTTTCACCTCTTGTGGTGGTCATTTTGTGCTTGCTCTGCCTCCTGTGGTGGCCATTTTGTGGATGCTCCGCCTCCTGTGGTGGCCATTTGTGGTTGCTCTGCCTCCTGCGGTGGCCATTTTGTGGATGCTCCACCTCCTGCAGTAGCCATTTTGTGGTTGCTCCGCCTCCTGCGGTGGCCATTTTGTGGTTGCTCCGCCTCCTGCAGTGGCCATTTTGTGGTTGCTCCGCCTCCTACGGTGGCCATTTTGTGGTTGCTCCGCCTCCTGCGGTGGCCATTTTGTGGTGGCTCCGCCTCCTGCGGTGGCCATTTTGTGGTGGCTCCGCCTCCTGCGGTGGCCATTTTGTAGCTTCACCTGGCCTACTACCCTGTGTCAGAATTCCAGAGGTGCCCACGGGATCAGAAAGGTTGGGGACCCCTGTCATATCTCTTTGGCAGCTACTGACTTAATGTGGCATTTTCCCTTCAGCATGGAGTAGACTTTTTTTTCTTTAGTGCAGGAGGTGAGAGACCATCTGTCTGTCCGGTTGGTCATCAGGGTCGTGGCAGGGCAGTTTCTGAATCCAGACCCTGGCGCTGGTTCCCCAACCCAGGGTCCTTGCAATCAAAGCTCTCTCTAAGCTGTGGAGTCTTGTAAGCACTTTGTGAGCTCCTGGCATTAAAGCTGTGAGCGAACAACTAGGCTACGGCACAAATCAGTTTGCTCCGGAGCCCTCTTTCCTGAGCTGAGACAAAAATGCGTGAGCCAGCGGCTAAAAAATTGTGAGCCGGCTCACACCGACTCAGCTCAGAGGGAACACTGCGATCCGTTCCGAAATCTGGAGACCCTTGACTGGGAATGGTGGGAGGCACCAGCCTGGGGAAGGTCAGGAGGCAAAGCCCACCCGGAGGCCTCCTACTGCTGCAGTCAGTCACGGGAGTGTTCTGATCGTTGTGGACTCCAGTGGCCGGATGTCCTCGGAGTTCCAGGGCACATACAGGAGGTCTGACGCGAAGTCCTAAACCTGAGCCTAAGGGGCCAAGTGATGGACCCTTTTGCATGGGAAATGCTCAGGGAGTGCCGTGTCTTAAACGTGCAGGGAAGGGTAGTGTAAACAAAAGAGCCTTGGCCTGGATCGCCCAGGCTAGCCTGATCTCATCTGATCTCGGAAGCTAAGCAGGGCTGGTACTTGGATGGGAGACCACCACCAAGGAAGTCCACGGTTGGTACGCAGAGGCAGACAATGGCAAACCACCTCTGAATGTCTCTTG
Organism: Gekko japonicus; assembly: GCF_001447785.1. Taxonomy (NCBI): domain Eukaryota; kingdom Metazoa; phylum Chordata; class Lepidosauria; order Squamata; family Gekkonidae; genus Gekko; species Gekko japonicus. The sequence continues at coordinate 334,823 of NW_015161989.1, read as the reverse complement.
CCCTGACCTGGATGGCCCAGGCGAGCCCGGTCTTATCAGATCTCAGAAGCTAAGCAGGGTTGGCCCTGGTTAGTACTTGGATGGGAGACCACCAAAGAAGACCAAGGTTGCTACGCAGAGGCAAGCAATGGCAACCCACCTCTGTACGTCTGCCCTGTCCTGGGTGATCCAGGCTGGCCCGATCTTCCCAGATCTTGGGATCGAAGCGGGGTCGACGGTGCTGTGGAATTGATGATATTTTAAGGAGATTTATGACCCAACTGAGGTTGTTGTATTTTGGGCGCATTATGAGAAGACAAGAATGCTGGGGAAAGCTGAAGGCGGCTGGAAAAGAGGAAGACCCAACGTGAGATGGAGGGACTCCATAAAAGAAGCCGCGGACTTCAGTTTCCCCCACCCACTGACCAGGTTAGGCTGGGATCAGAGAAGTTTTTCTTTCCTGAAGTCTCTCTAGTATTTAAATCCTCCAAATCTCCATTCCCTGCTTGAAGAAGGGGGAGAGCTTGACCCACCCGTTATCTCTCCTGGTAGATCTACTTGCATTTGTATGAAGTTTTCAAGACCTCAGCAAGGCCCTTAAGGGAAGGACGTTTTGGACGGCAGTTGTCCACAGGGCCACCTTGAGTCAGAAGCAACGTGACACAGCACTTCACACATGCGCAGTGGTGCTCCAGGTGATTCTTCCCCATGTTTTGAGTTTTAGAAGGTAAAAAGGGCCACCCAGACTTTGCAGCAAGACGTGAAAGCAGCAATAGTGGCTTCGAAGCTGGCATTAAAAGTAGCACTAAATGTTTTAAAAAATGAACTAATCAGATATTGTTGTGAACACACATGAACACCTGAAGCTGCCTTCTACTGAATCAGACCCTTGGTCCATCCAAGTCAGGATTGTCTACTCAGGCTGGCCGTGGTTCTCCAGGGTCTCAGGCGGAGGTCTCTCCCATCACCTCCTGCCAGATCTTTTAACTGGAGATGCTGCCGGGGATTGAACTTGGGGCCTTCTGCATGCCAAGCAGAGGCTCTGCCACTGAGCCACAGCTCCTCTTTACAGCTCTCCAGGGTCTCAGGTGGAGGTCTTTCCCATCACCTCCTGCCTGGTCCTTTTTAACTAGAAATGCTGCTGGGGATTGAACCTGGGACCTTCAGCATGCCATCAGATGCTCTGCCACTGAGCCACAGCTCCTCTTTACAGCTCTCCAGGGTCTCAGGTGGAGGTCTTTCCCATCACCTCCTGCCTGGTCCTTTTAACTGGAAATGCTGCTGGGGATTGAACCTGGGACCTTCTGCATGCCAATCAGAGGCTCTTCCACTGAGCCATGGCCCCTCTTTACAGCTCTCCAGGGTCTTAGGCGGAGGTCTTTCCCATCACCCCCTGCCTGGTCCTTTTTAACTGGAGATGCCGGGGATTGAACCTGGGACCTTCTGCATGCCAAGCAGAGGCTCTACCGCCGAGCCACGGCCTCTCAGGAACACAGTTATTCCACTGCCCTCCCCAGCCAATGATAATCAGGGCGATCCTCTTGCAAACTGAGGATGTGTGAAAACAACCATCGGATGTCCGACGGAGTGACAGTTTTGAGTGATGGAGTATCTCCTCCTACTTTCTTCCCAACGCTGGATTCTCATCTGCCTTCCCTCTTCCACTTGGTGAACATCCCATTTCATGGCTCCCCCTTGAAAGCTGCCAGTGAGCCGGGGACAAATAAATCACATCCCGTATATTCCCGGGGCAATTTCAACTTTAAAAAAAGGATCTCGACGTGAAGGACAATTGCAACGGCGAGCTGTCATCCCGTCCCCCACAGGTACCATGAAAAATTACTGCCAATAAAATAACATTTTTCAAAATGTGACACTACCCCTTAAATTTATCTTCTGCAATAAATGGGTTCCGGGAGAGAATTTCAGTCCATTTGAGCATAAACTATTCTTCAAGCACTCAATAATAGATTACAAATGAATTGCATTATTAATTTATAATAGAATAATTGTTTTGCTTCAACAGTCACTTTCAAGAGCTCGGGCAGTAATTTTCTCTGCTTCTTTATCATCTTAAAGATATTTTCCCCACAGGAAAAAAAAGAAAGAAAAGGAAAGAAAGGAAGAGAGGGAGGGAGAGAGAAAGTTGCGACTGGGGTTTGAACTGACAAAAGTCCAGAAATTTCATATTAAAAGCTGATAGGGATTAAAAGAACCTGAATTCTCTTCGCTTTCTCCGAGAGCCGCTTTTGACCACGTTTCTTTTGAAAGCCACAGATTGGACCCTGTATTTGTGATACGATTACCTGCATGCCCGTGTAAAACAAAGGAAGTTTGTATGTGGCGCTTTTCACTTTCTCTGTACCTGGATTCTCCTCCTCCTGGGTGCCCCTGTTCTAAGCCTCTTCCCTGTTATCCGAGGGCCAGCCTAGACACACAGGAAATTGGCTCACACTGAATCAGACCCTCAGTTCATTGAGATCAGTATTATCGACTCTGACTGGCAGTGGCTCTCCTGGGTTTCAGGCAGAGGTCTTTCACCTTACCTCCTCTCTGATCCCTTTCAATGGAGACGCCGGGGATTGAACCTGGGACCTTCTGCATGTCAAGAAGAAGAAGAAGAACTGGATTTGTGCCCCGCCCTTCACTCGTGGTCTCAGAGCAGCTTACAGTCTCCTTCCCTTCCCCTCCCCACAACTGGCACCCTGTAAGGGAGGTGGGGCTGAGAGAGCTCTTTCGAGAACTGCTCTTGAGAGCTCTGAAAGAACTGTGACAGACCCAAGGTCACCCAGCAGGCTGCATGTGGAGGAGTGGGGAATCAAACCTCCTGGTTCTCCAGATTAGTGTCCACCGCTCTTAACCAGTACACCACACTGACTCTCTGGTAGAGAGAGACTCTACCACTGAGCCACAACTCCTATCCACAAGACACCTGCGCGCCTCCAGCTAAAAGTGAGGATGAAACCTCTCTGTTCTTCCTTTTGGAGGCAGGGAAAGGGCACCCACGCTCACCCGCTCCGATACCCACTTCGACTGCCGTCTTGTGTGGCTTTCGACAAAGCTGACCGTGACTTTGCACAGATTCCAGGGTGGAGGGGAGCGGGGTCCCCCAGGCTGTGAAAGAGGAATGTGGCAACGGGGAAAGAATACATCCGGCAACGTCTTCCACCAAAGCTTGTCAAATGGTGGGTGATCACAGCCGGACACAGCAAAGGAGGCAAAGCTCTAGGCCCTGAAAACCGTACGCTGGCTGCAACTTGACAGAAGTTGACACGCACGCCCATAATGCTTATTTATTGAGGCACAAATAATATTGAAAAATGCATACATTTTACGGGGGGAATCCTACAGCGGGGTGAATAGATCACAGGTTCAATTTGTATAAGGAATAAGCGAGCTTGAAGCATGAGGTTTTGGGACAGAACGGCCAGGAGGAGACATTCGGAAACGTCTCTCCTTTCAAATGAATGGGTGCCGTGCTAGGATCCTGCCTTGGGGGGGCTCAGCTCCCATTCAGTTCAATGGGATGTCCTCCAGGGAATTACCCGGAGCTCAGCACCCTGGGGAGTTTGAGTGACAGCGAATGACGGAGACCCTTTGTGTATTCGAGTCAAGCCAAGGGTCGCGACTGGGTGTGCAGAACGCAAGGCCGATGTTTAAGAGACTGCAGTACAGATTGCTGAAATCCCAAAATACTTTCTGCTGCGTATGGGAGATTTCAGTCTCGCTGTCTCGATCCTTCTCGCTACCAGTTCACTCTGGAGTGGTCTCCGTCTCTGTATTTCCGTTATACTTTTCCTGGCAAATGGATGGCTTCACTGCAGTCGACGCCCCCCCCCCCCCCCCAGGTTTCGATCCACGGTAGACGAGTTGTGTTGTCCTTGCCTGGCTTTACGTTTTTGAAACGGTATTCGGAAAAGAGCCCTCTTTCCCCTCAAGCGGCACAGTTCCGACCACCGCTCGCCTCATCCAGTGGGAAGTAAACGGTACGCCGAGTCCCTATAAACAAGTCGATGCGGGCCAATTCTGGAAACGTTATGGGAGAGAGCTTTGTTTTGTTTCAAGTGGATTAAAGAAGAAATGCGGCAAAGGGCGGGTGAAAGATTTCTGGTTATGGCATGGACCGGTCATGTCTGTTTTGTTGCCGTTTCATAAAACCTACTTTGGAGGCCTGCTCTACTTGAGAGCAGGTTCTACCACCTTTTTGGTTAGAAGAAGAAGAAGACGAAGAGATTGGACTCCCTTCACTACCCAAGGGAGTCTCAGAGCGGCTTACAAACTCCCTCCTCTTCCCATCCCCACAACAGACACCCTGCGAGGTAGGTGGGGCTGAGAGAGCTCTGACGGAAACTGCTCCTGAGAGAACAGCTCTTGTCAGAACTATGGCTTGCCCAAGGTCATCCAGCAGCTGCAAGTGGAGGAGTGGGGAATCAAACCCGGTTCTCTGGCCGGACGGGCGTGTTGAACCCACATAGCCCAGCCAGGGTTGAGTCCAGCAGCCCCTTAGAGACTAGCAAGTGTTTGGGGGCATGAACTCAGGAGAGTCACAGCTCCCTTTGAGGAGGTATGAGGAGGTCTCCATTCCTACTTTGCAAGGGTAGCTGTGTTGGTCTGAAGTAGAAGAGCTGGATTCGAGTCCGGCAGCAACTTAGAGACCAACAAGATTTTCAGGGTATGAGAGCCAGTTCGGTGTAGTGGCTAGGAGCGCAGGCTCTAATCTGGGAGAACCAGGTTTGATTCTCCACTTCTCTGCATGCAGCTGCTGGGTGACCTTGGGTCAGTCACAAGTACTCTCAGAGCTGTTCTTTCAAGAACAGTCCTTGAAAGAGCTCTCTCAGCCCCACTTACCTCACAGGGTGTCTGTTGTGGGGAGGGGAAGGGAAAGGAGATTGTAAGCCACTCTGAGACTCCGAGTGAAGGGCGGGGGTATAAATCCAACTCTCCTCCTCCTCCTTTTCTCTTCTCCTTCTCCTTCCTTCTTTCTCTTCCCCTCTACCACCTGGAGGTTGGCAACCCCATTTTACCTGCTTTTTAAGAACAGGTCTTTTATTGTCTTCAAGCTGCTCTGTATTTGATGGATAGTTTAAATGTTTTTTTAAAAAAAATAACCCTGTTTGTAAGTCACCTTGAGGACTTTCGGTCAAAAGGTAGGATCTTGTACCTTGGACCACGGCCAGCTGGCCAGAGCCGCCGTTCACAGACACGCTCATAGATTGTGTGGGAAGCGGTGTCCCTGGCTGCACATTCTCCAATTAAGGCCGGGTCGCTCCGCTCCCTTTGTAGAGTCGGACAAGATGCTGTCCGTTCATGGCGGCTGTGATAACGAAGGCAGAGCTGAGGCGGCCAGAGGTTTGACAAACTTGCTCTTCTGTCCAAAGTCCCTTCACTTCTTGGAAGGCTTCCTACGCGAGTTTTAGGAGCCTGCAAGGCAATTCCCCTCCCGACCTTTTGCAAACGGGAGATAATGGCCGGGGCTGTGGGGAAAGCAGCCGTTCAGTTCAAAGACGGCATCAGCTCATTAGAGTCCCAGGTGCTACAATGTTTTGCCCTCTTTAATTCTTGTCTCTGGTTGTTTTTTTAATTGGAAAGATGTCTGGGACAAATGGGCTCGGGCGCCGATACTTCGGCACCCCTTAATCCGCGCTTCCGTTAAACGCTGTCCCCTCTTCTGCAGTGTGAAGTGCAGAAAAGGACTAATTGCTGTGCTCGTAGATAAAAAAAAGAATGAAAAGATCCGCTTACCTGCGTATGACAAGCAAAATTTCCTAGGAACGCTTTCCGGGCATCTGGTATTCAGAGATATACTGCCTCTTCGCACAGAGGTTCTATTTAGCCGTCTTGGCTAACAGCCACTGGTTCTCCTCTGACCCATTTGGGAAGGAACCACCTCCATCCACATCATTGCTTTTAGAGCAGGATTCAGGACGGGACCAGACATGGTGGAGGGGAAGGGCCTGAATAGATCCACTCACCGCAGCCTAAAATGTTGTAGGCTGGTTTCCTTCTCTAACAAATGTGGGTCATGGGGCAAGATACGCGACCCCCCAGCCCCATTGAAGCCCCATGACCTGACAACACTCTAGTGCTCAGTGCCAGAGCACAATCTTGGCATGCAGAAGGTCCCAGGTTCAATCCCTGGCATCGCCAGTTGAAAGGACCAGGCAGGAGGTGATGGGAAAGACCTTCGCTGAAACCGTGGAGAGCGGCTGCCAGTCTGAGTAGACAATACTGACCTCGATGGACGAGTGGTCTGATTCCATAGAAGGCAGATTCCTGTATTCCTGTATAATAATAATAATAATAATAATAATAATAATAATAATAATAATAATAATAATAATATTTATTGCATTAGCAAGAAAGCCATAGCAACTGTACAGAAGGGCTGTGGCTCAGTGGTAGAGCCTCTGCTTGGCATGCAGAAGGCCCCAGGTTTAATCCCCGGCATCTCCAGTTTGAAAAATCAGGCAGGAGGTGGTGTGAAAGACCTCCGCCTGAGACCCTGGAGAGCTGTAAAGAGGGGCCGTGGCTCAGTGGAAGAGCCTCTGCTTGGCATGCAGAAGGTCCCAGGTTCAATCCCTGGCATCTTCAGTTTAAAAAGGATCAGGCAGGAGGTGATGGGAAAGACTTTCCTCTGCTTGAGACCCTGGAGAGCGGCTGCCAGTCTGGGTAGATAATACTGACTTTGACGAACCAAGGGCCTGATACAATACACGGCAGCTTCATGTGTTTATGTCTCTTAATCTGGTTCCAACGCCAGAAGGGATCTCGGACTTAAGAAGAATGCTGAAAACACCAGAGCGCAGTGAGGTAAGGCTTAGCCAGAGGCTTACCTCCTTTATCTGCACACTCCATTCCCATAATCAAATAAGTCTCTGCTCTGACTCCAGAAATGAGTGCGTTGAACTCTTGTGTTTATCCCCCGGTTGCATTGGGTTTGCTCCTCAGAGGGAAAGGCACGACAATGGATGATAGCAGAAATGTTGAGGGGTGGTCCAGCAGAACAGGTCAACGCCTTGTCCTCTTCAGAAGGCTCCGTCTAAGGGGCTGAAGCTCCAGGACGGGGATTCCAGTTGAACTTTATGAGAAACTTCCCGTTGGAGACTGCAGTTTGACAATGGAGTGAAGTATGCGTGGGAGGGGGGGGGAAAGAAAAGAAAAGAAGAGATTGGATTTATACCCCGCCCTTCACCACCCAAAGGAGTCTCAGAACAGCTTACAGTCTCCCTTCCCTTCCCCTCCCCACAACAGACACCCTGTGAGGTAGGTGGGGCTGAGAGCTCTTTCGAGGACCGCTCCTGAGAGAACAGCTCCGAGGGACCTTGTGACTGACCCAAGGTCACCCAGCAGCTGCATGTGGCGGAGGAGTGGGGAATGAAACCCGGTTCTCCCAGATTGGAGTCCGCGCACTTAACCACTGCACCAAACTGGTTGGATGTATTCCCCCTCCCTTCTTTACCCGAAGGAGTCTCAGAACGGCTTACAATCTCCTTTCCCTTCCCCTCCCCACAAGAGACAACCCCATGAGTTCAGTGGGGCTGAGAGAGCTCTTTCGAGGACTGCCCTTGAGAGAACAGCTCTGAGAGAACTTGTGACTGACCCAAGGTTACACCAGCAGCTGCATGTGGAGGAGTGGGGAATCAAACCGGGTTCTACCAGATTAGAGTCTGCGCTCCTAACCCCTATACCAAAAGGACTCTCCCTCGACGGATAGTTGTCTGTCAGGCATGCGGTTGCTTTGGTTTCCCTGCTGGACCGGAGCTAGTGGTTGGACAGGAAGGCTCCTTCCAACTGTGGAACTCCATGACACATGAGCAGCTAGGTTCAAGTCCAGTAGCCCCTTTGGGATAGCCAAGATTTTCGAGGTATGAACTTTCAAGGGTCAAAGCTCCCTTCATCAGATACTCTTGAAAGCTCATACCCCCAAAACCTAACGTGCTTCTGGACTTGAATCTAAGTGTTTTCCTGCAGACCAGCACGGCTTCCCCCCAGAACTATCAAGACAGGTGAGCTGTTATTTCCAGGAATAAACAGAATCTGTGTTTGAATATGATGAGTTTGAATTAAGGGCGGGAAGGTACCAGCTGGATCTTAGGAAGAACTTTCTTTACAGTAAGAGTAGTTCAGCAGTGGAATCAGCTGCCTAGGGAGGTGGTGAGCTCCCCCTCACTGGCGGTCTTTAAGCAGCGGCTGGACAAACACTTGTCAGGGATGCTCTAGGACAGGGGTGTCAAACATGCAGCCCGGGGGCCAGATCAGGCCCCCGGAGGGCTTCTATCAGCCCCACAGTGGAACTGGCTGTCTTCTGCTGCTGCTTCCAGTTCTGCTGCTGCTACGTCATCGTAGGTTTGCAGCTTACAGATACACACCTGAACGGCATACTGAAGATGGCAACGGCACAGACATTTTGATGCAGTAATTCAGAGCAAGAGGTCTCAGTTATCAGACACGGTTAAATAAACAAAATGTTGCAGAGAGTGCTGATGTTTTTAGCATGTTTTTATTTTAAGTAGAAAAAAAGCCCCTTTGTGTTTGTGTCCTTTATGAAGTGTATATCTCCGCTCCCTGGCATTACATTTTATGACACACGTGGCCCGGCCCAACAAGGTCTCGTTTAGGTCAGATCCGGCCCTCATAACAAATGAGTTCGACACCCCCCTGCTCTAGGATGATTCCGCATTGAGCAGGGAGATGGACTAGATGGCCTGTAGGGCCCCTTCCAACTCTGCGATTTTACTATGATTCTACCAGGAATAACCAGGGTCATTTTTTGAGTGTGACCTCAGTAAGGTAAAGGTAAAGGTTCCCTTGCTCGAAAGCCAGTCGAATCCGACTCTAGGGTTGCGGTGCTCATCTCCGTTTCAAAGCCGAAGAGCCAGCGCTGTCTGAAGATGTTTCCGTGGTCATGTGGTCGGCATGACTAAACACCAAGGCGCACGGAACACTGTGACCTTCCCACCGAAGTGGTCCCTATTTATCTAGTTGCAATTTCTTGCTTTCAAACTGCTAGGTTGGCAGGAGCTGGAACTAGAGACGGGAGCTCACTCCGTCATGCGGCACACTCAGGTCTCGAACTGCTGAACTACCGACCTTCCAGCCTGCAGTTCAGCGTCTTAACCACTTGAGCCACCGCAGCTCTCTCAGTACCTCAGTACTGGTTGTTTTTATTCTGGAATCTGGGCTGGGAATTTGATACCCTGTCACTGGGAGCTTCTCTCGGTTCGGATTTGCCTTTTATGATCGTCACGGTCCCCTGACGTACGTTGCCCGTGTTTGTTCCTGTGGCTTGCAAGATCCTCGACAATGAGTTCAGCCCTGCTTAATGAGGCAGGGGACAATAGAAAGAGGTTGCCTGTTGGTTGCCCACCCGGCATCTTCACCCCCATTTGCAGCAGGAGAAGACAATCCAGTGCGCCTCTTCCACTCATCATGCTGTGGCTGAATGAGAAGAAAACACAGTCTTGTGCTGCTTTTTTGGCAGAACAGCTGGGGGGGTCCTTTCTCAGCATCTCTTGCTTGTTTTATCCTCGGAGTGACAAAACAACAGCCTGACCCATTTCGAGTTGACATAACGTGTTATGAAAGCAGAAGTCAGGTCAGTGGGGCGGTGGCGGAGGAGGCGGAATCTGGTCCTTAGACCGCACGGCCAACTAGAGACTCATCAGAGGATGAAATTCATGTTGCTTATCCCGGTCCTCTTTTGAGACGTGGCTGTGTTTCCCCACCCAGGTATCCCTTGCAGTCAGATGCTTCTGAACTGGGGCCCATAGGCCTGGCTTACACAGGAAATACGTATGAAGCTGCCTTCTACTGAATCAGACCCTTGGTCGATCAACATCAGTATTGTCTACTCAGACTGGCAGCATGTACTGATGTAGCTTCCACAGGAGGCACGGGCTGGAGTCCAGCAGGGCAAGTCACAGGCAAGGTTGCAGAGAGTGACCAAAGTCCAGTCCAAAAGTCAGGGGTTCCAGAGAGCGGGTTTATCAAAGCCCAGTCTAAGGTCGAGAAATTCTAGGCAGCAAGTCCAAGTCCTGTCTGAGGTCAGGGGTTCCAGAAAAGCCAGTTGTCAGGTCCAGTCTGAGTTTCAAGGTTGCCGAGGTCCGGTAGCAGCAAGGTTTGTGGCTCAGTAGCAAAGTATACTTGTTACATCCACAAACTGCTGCTTCTCCCAGCTGAATTTATAGCCAAATCTTAACAAGCTAAACTCTCAGTGAATTCTTGGCAGTCATCCTGAAACTACTCATTCGTCTCTTCAATTGACAGCTGGTGACGGGCCATGAGTCTCGCTCTTCTTCTCATTTCTTGCTATTCTAAGCATCTCTGACAGTGTCGGTATTGCAAGGGTGTGGGTGAGCTGGGTGGTCTGGGAGTGGCTTCTGAAGACTTGTTTACTGCTTCAGAGCTACAAGGTGTTGGCTCAGTTTCAGCTGTAGGCTGTGACTCCTGATCAGCCAGTAACCTGATCTCTTCTTGTTCTCCTTCTGGCTCTGAGCCACCTGCAGCCAGCTGTTCAATTCTTGGCGGAGGGCTAGCGGGTAGCTCTTCATCTGACAAATCTGAGCCATCACAGCAGTTCTCCAGGGTCTCGGGTGGAGGTGGTTTCACATCACCTACTTCCTGGTCCTTTGAGCTGGCGATGCTGGGCATTGAACTTTGGATCTCCTCCATACAAACTTCTTGGATGTCCTATTTTCTGCACTGCCATAAGTGGTTCAAATGGGGATGCGGACTCTGCAGATCAACATCCATTGGGTCATGGGCAGTCAAAGCTGTACCACTGACCGCCATCTAGTTCCAGGGACACAGACAAATGAAACAAAGGTCATAACCTCTTAGGTTCATCCATAAAATGCAGGTTTTTTCAGCCTTGTGCAGGAACAGTTTGCCTTGGGGCATGCCTGGAAGGGAAAGGGTGTTTAACCCTTCAGTCTCTGCTCAGAGTTTTCCCCCTCTTTCAAATGTTATTAACAAAGCAAAACGTCTGGCTTCAAATAGAAAAATGAAGCCAGGGATTGAAGGGTTAAGCACTCTCTTCCTGCCTTGCATGGCCCCAGGGCAAACCGAGGCTGCAGTTTGTGTTTTATGGAGAGACGGAGGCACAGGATCTTGTCCATTTGAGCCCTTAGAATTGTGGTTCTGGCAGGTTCAGCTCACCCCCTGCTGAATGAGAGGTGGAAGCGTTTTATCTCTAGCGCATAAGTGTGGGAATTCATGCATATGAACACTAGGACACCATGCAGTGCGCATAAACTTCATAAATTTTAGCTGCTGATGTCTGCTGTGACCCATCGATAACTTCTTGTTGGAGGAATCTGGGTGTCTTGTATACCTTTCAAATATGCTACTGTATTTGACTTTCAAACCGATAGTAGAGTAAAGGAATGTATCATGCTGTGGGCAGAGAAGGTTCTTCAGCAGTGAGCAATGGTTTTTCTGTTTTTGACAGGGAGCTTCAGCCATTTATTTATTTAGATTTTTCAACTGCCTTCCCCCGGCAAGGCAGGTTGGAGCCAGGGCAGAGAAAGCCCTGAGAAGTCGGAGTTTTATAAGCAGGTCCCACTTCTACTCTGTGAGATGTTGGGATGTATGTTCCGCCGAATATACTTTATGAGTCGCTATGCTGCAGATAATTGAGAACATCCTTACAGATGTATTATGCCTTTTAGGAAAAAGAAAGATGAATCCTTTGAACTGGGCCAGTGCCAGGCGATGACAAATTTTGGATTTTTGCGTGTGCAATTTTATTCACCCCTTGAAGTCTCCGGTGTTTTATTCTCTCTCACTGCAGCTCCAATCAGTGCCTTGGAAGCATGCCTGGAAAAATCTTGGCGCATGATACCAGTGGCTAAACTAAGTGTCCATTAAGATACTTAACAATTGTGCGTTAGACCAAAGACCAAATCCTCTTTTTGGCTTGCGTAAGGCCAGAACAACTCTGCCGAACTGGGCGACGAGATTTCCAGCTTTCATCGAGACATGAGTTAAACCTCGACTGTTTGGACAGTGGAAATGTTTTAACGAGTGTTTTCTCTAATGAGGCTTCCACACTTTGTTCTTTCATCCTAATGTAGTTTGATGGCCAGGAAAGCTATCCTTCGAGCAGGATAATTAATTGAATTATACATATTTTAATCATAATTGAATTTCTTCAATATTTGCAATGGAGGGGAAAAATAATGCATTAGTGGTTACTCATTTCAAAAGTCTATTATTTGAGTTTCTTAATTTTTTATTTTTTGCAAATTGATTTCACTCACTTCAGCGATGTGGTTCTATTTTGGACTCAAACGAGTAAGTTTCAGCATATAATTCCGTTTTCTTCTCTCTGCCTGTAAATGTGAATTTTCCAAAGCATACCCGTGTACGTTTCCAAGCATAAGGTTGGGGAGGGGCCGTGGCTCAGTGGTAGAGCCTCTGCTTGACATGCAGAAGGTCCCAGGTTCAATCCCCGGCACCTCCAGTTAAAAGGACCTGTGGCAGTAGGTGATGGGAAAGACCTCCACCTGAGACCCTGGAGAGATGTAAAGAGGGGCCGTGGCTCAGTGGCAGAGTCTCTGCTTGGCATGCAGAAGGTCCCAGGTTCAGTCCCCGGCATCTCCAGTTAAGAGGACCAGGCAGGAGGTGATGGGAAAGACCTCCGCTTGAGACCCTGGAGAGCTGTAAGGAGGGGCAAGGGTCAGTGGAAGAGCATCTGCTTGGCATGCAGAAGGTCCCAGGTTCAGTCCCTGGCAGCATCTCCAGTTAAAAAGGATCTGTGGCAGTAGGTGATGTGAAGGACCTTTCTACCTGAGTCCCTGGAGAGTCACTGCCACTCGGGATAGACAATACTGACCTTGATGGACCAAGGGTCTGATTCAGTATAAGGCAGGGGAGAGGCCATGGCTCAGTGGAAGAACCTCTGCGTGGCATGCAGAAGGTCCCAGGTTCAATCCCTGGCATCTCCAGTTGAAAAGACCAAGCAGTAGATGATGGAAAAGACCTCAGCCTGAGACCCTGGAGAGACACCACCAGCCTGAGAAGACAAGACTGATTTTGATGGACCAGTGGTCTGATTCAGTATGAGGCAGCTTCCTACGTTCATATGTCCTCCAACATGATTTAACAGGCATGCATTTGATTCTTACTGTATGTTTCCAGGCAGCTGAGGTTTAATCGCACATTGCCAGCAACCAGGTTCACTTTTATAGGCGCTTCTCCCTCGTTTGCACAGCTGATGGAAAATAGGATCCTCCTGTTTTTGTCCAGAAAGCTGTGGACAGAGGCATTTCCCCTGGCACGGGATAAGGGAACGCTGCTTCCGTTTTTGACAGGGCAGTCCTCTGTGTGTTTCCCCAGAAGTGAGTCTCTCTTCTACGATTTGTTCTCAAAGATTTGTGCATAGAACGTTAGCCTTTGTTGAGGATTTGGCTGGAAGACCTTTTTTAAAAAAGACGATTATCAAGGGATGGTCCCAACACAATGCCAAACCACAGTTTGGTATTCCATAGCTGCGATCACACGCACTAAACAATCCACTTTCAGTGCGGTTTCCAAGTGGATTTTGCCAGTTCACACGCTCCTTCTGGGTTTTGGGCAAACTGTAGTTTCGTTGAATAGGCCAGCTAGGATTGTATGCAATTCTGGTTTTTTATTTGATTGATTGATTTATTCAATTTTTATCCCGTCCTCCCAGCAAGCAGGATCAGGGCGGGTTACAAATCACAAGATAACAACGTAGTTAAATAGTTAAAACCATATTTCTCTTATAGTGTTGCCAAGTCACTTACTTGGAACAGCGGGGGAGAGTTGGTCCCTGTCTGTGACATCCGTGCATGTGCAAAGCGCACGCGCGCACCACAATGATGTCACCCAGAAGTGACATCATCACATTGGTACCATAGAGTTTCCAGGCTGATTGCTAGAGGGTTGGCCGGCGACGTGCCCAACCTGATGACGTCGGCCTCAACTGGGCACTTTGGGGGTGGGGTTCCCCCCGCCGGCCTGATCCGGACCAGCGGGTTTGGGGGCCCTGTTGGCGGGCAACCCCCCCCCCCCCGGGGAGCTGGCAGCCCTGTTCTCTTAAAACACAAACCAAACACGATCAGGGTGGATTTGCCTCGACAACGATGCTCAGTTTGAGCTGGGTCCATTTGGCCAGCATTGTCAGCAGGGGAGGCGGAGATAGATTTGAATCTGGTTTGGTGGCACGCCAGTTTGTACAGAGCGGCAAAACACTGTGATGTGGCATGGAGAGGGGGAACAGCGCATGAGTTCCTTTACATTGCTCCATAGTACAGAAATCGAAAAATGAGCCTTGTCCTGGTCGCCAGAGTGAAACGTACGCCCCGGATCTGAAAATACCCGAGCCCCTTAAAACCAAAGAATGACACCTGTGCTTTGAAACGGGAAGGGTTAAAAAGGACGCCTGCCTCCCATTAAACGGGTGCCGGGTAAAAATGATGCCCACGGGCCAAGAAAGTCCCAGTCATTTTCAGATAGATGAGACCCTGTTCTTCCTACAGAGGGGATTAAGAAAAGGAAATCATATTCCACATTAACGGTCCCCTTGGTGCTCGTGTCAAATGAGTTTTGGTGGCGGAGGGCTGCTAAAAATATCCTGCCAATTTTGTTCCTCATTTCAGTGCCCCGGTGAACATGCGGAGAGCGGGTGGTTCGAGAGCAGGCATCTGCCATGCGGAGCGTCCCCGTCCTGCACTCCGGCTTCCGGCAGTTGAGCGTTCGTCTCTGACTTTCCATGTGCTCCAAGGTGGCTCACAAATATAATAATTTTAAAAGTTTTCAGTTCAAAAAACGAAAGTGAAATAACAAGCCTCAAATCCCTCCTCCCCTTAAAAGAGGCCTCTGAGATTCAAAGTCCCTCAAAAACCCTGGCAAACAGGCAGCTCGGGTTGCCACTCTCCAGGCGGTGGCTGGAGATCTCTTGGGATGACAACCGCTCTCCAGGCAACAGAGATCAGCTCACCTGGAGGAAATGGCCCCTTTGGAAGGAGGACCCTGTGGCATTATAACCCCACGGAAGTCCTCCCCCTCCCCAAACCCTCCCCTCCTCAAGCTCCACCCCCTAGGGTTGTCAGGTGGGATCGTCGCACTGGCGGTGGGATTAGGAAGGTGTTAAGAACATAAGATCATAAGAAAAGCTATGTTGGATCAGGCCAATGGCCCATTCAGACCAACACTCTCTGTCACACAGTGGCCTGTTGACTATCCCACCACTTAGGATCAATGCTCCCTCTAAGCTGTGGAGTCTTGTGAGCAAAAATTCTACTTTGTGAGCTAGTCGCATAAAGTTGTGAGCGAGCAATTTGGCTGCTGCATAAATCGGCTTGCTCTGGAGCCACATCCTTCCTGGGCTGAGACAAAAATATGCATGAGCTAGAGGCTAAAAAACTGAGCGAGCTCACAGTAACTCAGCTTAGAGGGAACACTGCTTAGGATGGCCCAGCGCCCGGGCCTCTTCCATTGTGGCTCTGGCTCTGTGGAACGGGCTTCCTGGAGAGGTGAGTGGGACCCCTCCTTGGAGAGCTTCATGCCCTGACTTGTAGGTTTGCCTGCGCTGGGTTGGGAAACACCTGGAGACTTGGGGGGTGGCAGGGTTCGGTGTCGTGGTTAAGTGCGCGGACTCTAATCTGGGAGAACCGGGTTTGATTCCCCACTCCTCCACTTGCACCTGGCTGGATGACCTTGGGCAAGCCATAGTTCTGTCAGAGCTGTTCTTGAAAAAGGGCAGTTTCTGCCAGAGCTCTCTCACCATTTTATTATAAATGATTTCAGATTGTGAAGGCCTATGGACATATACAATAAATTTCCTACCTACCTGCCATGTTATCATTAGCAAAGTACAGATTGCAATGCATATTGAATGCATATAAAGAAGAAGAGGAGGAGGAGGAGGATATTGGATTTATACCTCGCCCTTCACTACCCAAAGGAATCTCAGAGTGGCTTACAACCTCCTTTCCCTTCCCCTCCCCACAACAGACAGACACCCTGTGAGGCAGGTGGGGCTGAGGGAGCTCTTTCGAGGACTGCTTGTGAGAGAAGACCTCTCAGAGAACGTGTGACTGACCCTAGGTCACACCAGCAGCTGCATGTCGAGGAGTGGGGAATCAAACCCGGTTCTCCCAGATCACGGTCTGCACTCCTAACCGCTATAGCAAACTGGCGCTCATGAAGTATGCATTGCGTGGACGGATCCACACAAAGGAAGTTCGCTGAAATGCTCAGGGCCTCATTAGAAAGAGGCTGAGTGGCACAGTAAAGCTGCGGACCAAAGAACTATGGAATCTCACACACACACCCCACACACACACACCTGGTAAGCTGCTTAGAAGGAGAGTGAGATGAAACAGACTAAGTGGATAAGAGTCTGAGAGAGAGCCCTGCTGCCCAGGCTGCTGAAGGAGGTGACTGAGTGGGTGGATGGTCCCTTCACGTTGCGGAGGTGAACACGTGACCAATGAAGCTGCCTTCTACTGAATCAGACCCCTCGGTCCATCAAGGCCACCATTGTCTGCTCAGACTGGCAGCCGCTCTCCAGGGTCTCGGGTAGAGAAAGGTCTTCCACATCACCCACTGCCCGGTCCCTTTTAACTGGGGATGCCGGGGATTGAACCTGGAACCTTCTGCGTGCCAAGCAGATGCTCTGCCACTGAGCCATGGCCCCTCCCCAGCATCCTACTGACCCTTACCACTCCTATGACAAGGGTGCCGCCCCTTCCTTCGTGGAGTATCAGACTGGATGCGGATTGGTTCTGTCGTTTCAGAAGGTTTCCATCAAACCTGGCAGGCAGGACACCGTCCTTGAGGATGACCAGTGGTGCCTTCGGCAACTTTTAGGTGAACTCCTCATAGCTAGCGCTCGGTGCTGTTGCATACTTACAGCAGGGGTCCCCACAGGCACCATGCTATCTACCAATACCTTTCCTGGACCCCGCTAGGAGCTTTTAGACAGTGGGCAGGGCCAGGTAAGGGCTTTTGCCCAGCAGGGCTTCTGGTTGGCTGTGCTGTTACTGTGCAAATTCAAAGGCATCCTGTTCAACAGAGGTTCTGCCTGAAATGTCAAAGAGGTGCTATTAGAGTTACGTATGACTACACTCCCAGTCGTTCTATGGTTGGCTCTGCCTCCCGTGGCAGCCATTTTGGAGTTGGCTCCGCCTCCTGTGGCAGCCATCTTGCCGTTGGCTCCGCCTCCCGTGGCAGCCATTTTTTGGCTGCACCCACTGCCCTGTGTCAGAATTCCAAAGGCGACTGCAGGCCCCCAATGTCTGGGGATCCCCGATTTAGGGTAACAGCTCATTCGGCCCCGTGCATAGTCCATTTCTACGGAGAGTCCCGATCCAGGGCGCGGCGCTCGAAGGAGGGCCTTCGCCACCTGCATCCTAGTTTTTAGCGAAAGCTTCATCCTGTCCAGAACAGAATCCTTGAGGATTTACTCATTAACTAAACTCCAGGCCCGGTAGCGGTTGGAAGGTGTGTGATCATTCTTCCAAGGACCAGTTTGGCCAGCCTCATAAATCACCGACGAGGAACGGTGGGGACACCCCGTCCTAGAGAGCCGTTCTGACTTGACTCTCTGCCCCCCCGGGGGAAAAGGGAATCTAGAGGCAGGAAAATGGAGTGTGACTCCGCCGGTATATTTAAGCGCGTTGTAATGATCCCCGCTGGAGGACGTGGCCATGGGGAAAGCGACGGTTCGTTCTCCTCATTAATTGGTGTCGTGCGATGCTGGAGTGAGGAGGAACCATTGTGGTACTGGGATGATAGGATGCCTGGTTGGGGGGGGGGAAGCAGAGCACGGTCCCTGTGGAGATGTCTTCATGCAGGCAGTCTGTGAGACGGGACAGAGCGAAGTCGGAACTATTTGCAATTGGGTGCAGAATCCAGCTTATGGCCAGGGGTCATTTCCTGCAGGAGCGCACAGGAGCGGAGCTCCGGCAGTAAAGAGCCCAGGGGGCGGGCACATGCAACAAGCCCCGCCCCCCTCCCACCCGCCCTCAGTCAGAGCAAGAAGCAGCCAGGTAAGCTGCAGAGCTCCCCCCCAGCCCAAAACAGTCCAGTGGCACCTTTAAGACCAAGTTTTATTCAGGTGCAAGCTCTCCCTCCTCTGCCAGGACAGATCTGCACGCCCCCCCCCAATAGCTAGCAATCCAAAAGAATCCAGTGGAGCCTGAGCGGTGGGTGTTCCCTTCTGACACACTTCCGGTGATGTCAGGGGGTGTGGCCTGTGCAAATAAGTTATGCTAATGGGTTATGCTAATGAGCTCCTGCACCTCTTTTTCTACAAAATTACCCCTGCTTATGGCGCATTTTCTGGCTATTGTGGGCAGCTGAGTTTTTTGATACTCTCATCTATTTCTTGCACTTCTGTCCTGCCTTTCTTGAGCCCTGGAAACGCATTTGCAGAATCCGTCGAAGATCCTCGCGAGGTCTCTCATGTAGGTGCCACCCAGAGAGGCTTTGCTTCTTCCAAGTGCCCGGGTCACCTGCCTCCACCCAGACCGCATCTGTTGCACTTTTACACCGTCAGTGTTCGTTCATCTCTCTTGCTGTTGACGTCTGACTATCCTGTGGAATTTGGTGTTGTTGCTGTTTTTAGTGCTGCTTTGACTACCCTCTTTGGTGGAAAATGCACCACTCGGACACTTGTGTTGTCTTTTCCGTATCTAATTAACTTGTGGAACTCACTGCCACAGGATGCAGTGGTGGCCACTTTGAAAAGGCATTAGATACATCCGTATTAGCCACAATGATTAAATGGAACCTCCACGTTCTGCATGCCCAGCAGATGCTCTGCCACTGAGCTACAGCCCTCCCCTGTAATACATGAACAGAGGAAGCTGCCTTATACTGAATCAGGCCCCTGGTACATCCTCAGTCTTGTCTACACAGACTGGCAGAGGCTGTCCAGGGACTCAGGCAGAGGTTTTTCACATCACCTCCTGCCTGATCCTTTCAGCTAGAGATGCCGGGGATTGAACCTGAGACCTTCCGCATGCAAAGCAGAGGCTCTGCCACTGAGCCACTGTCCCCTCCAGTATTATACACGAACAGCGGAAGCTGCCTTGTAGTGAATCAGCCCCTTGGTCCATCAAGGCCAGTGTTGTCTACTCAGACTGGAAGGATCTCAGGCAGAAATCTCTCACATCAGCTCCTGCCTGGACCTTTTAACTGGAGATGCCGGGGATTGAACCGGGGGCCTTCTGCACACGAAGCAGAGGCTCTGCCACTGAGCCACTGTCCCCTCCAGTATTATACACGAACAGCGGAAGCTGCCTTGTAGTGAATCAGCCCCTTGGTCCATGAAGGCCAGTGTTGTCTACTCAGACTGGAAGGATCTCAGGCAGAAATCTCTCACATCAGCTCCTGCCTGGACCTTTTAACTGGAGATGCCGGGGAGTGAACCGGGGACCTTCTGCACACGAAGCAGAGGCTCTGCCACTGAACCGTGGATCCTCCCATACCCAAGTTGCTTCTAGAGTTCTGTGCCTAGAGAGCCTCCTGTGGCATCATGTTCCATCTGCGGTTGCTCGAGAGCTTTTGCAAAGAAAGGCCTCTGATCCCTGCCAACCCCAAGCTGTCGAATGACAGCCACCCCAGTGACTCAGCCGGTGCCTCCATGTCTCAGCATGGGAATGTCTGCAGACAGAGCTTCAAAGGTCTTGGCTGCTGTGCCATTCCTTGATGCCGAGAGATGATGCATCCAGCCCTGCCTTGGTCTTGAACTCACCAGGTGCCCTTAGGCAAAGCAGGAAGAAGGAGGAGTTGGATTTATACCCCGCCCTTCACTCGGAGTCTCAGAGCAGCCTACAATCTCCTTTCCCTTCCCCTCCCCACAACAGACACCCTGTGAGGTAGGTGGGGCTGAGAGAGCTCTGAGAGAACTGCTCTTGAGAGAACAGCTCTGAGAGAACTTTGACTGACCCAAGGTCACCCAGCTGGCTGCATGTGGAGGAATGGGGGATCAAACCCGGTTCTCCAGAATAGAGTCCGCCGCTGTTAACCCACTACACCAAACTGGCTCTACTGGTTCTACAAACCACTACACCAGATAAGGGGGGCTGTATCCCCATTTCCGTAGTGGAGGCTACATACGAACTTCCTTTGTTAAGGCTTGCTGGTGTTTTCCACATAACGCTTTGGCTATCTGTGTTCCTTTTGCTGACATTGCTGTGTTTCGTTTGCTGATCCTGAAACTGGGTAGAATAGATTATTCATCTCAGAGATTCGGGAAGGGAGGTTTGATCCGCCTTGACTACTGCCTGGGGAACCAGGAGGGACCTGAACTAGTTTGACAGTTACCCTACCTAATTTTGGTGATGTTCCATTTATACAGATAGAGGGTCTTGGGGTGGTACAGGCTGCATTCTGTCACAAGCCTGCAGGTTAATCTTATCAAGTCGATTCCAATCAGGGACGGGCCACTTAATTGCACGGAGGAAACCAGAGCAGGGGCTGCCCAGGTGTTAATTGCATTTATTTTATTCTGATCTGTAAGTTCAGTTTTTAATATTTTAAGGAGTCTCTATAGAGAGGCGGGGAAAAAAGGGTTTACAATTTGAGTGTGCTCTCTAGGCGTCCAGATTCCTATCAGTGGCACTGGAATTGGGACTGCCCTGACCCAATCTTGTCTGATCTCGGAAGCTAAGCAAGGCTGGCCCTAGTTAATACTTGGATGGGAGACCCCCAAGGAAGTCCAGGGTTGCTATGCAGAGGCAGGCAATCGGCAAACCACCTCTAAACGTCTCTTGCCTTGAAAACCCCACCAGGGGGCGCCACAAGTCAGCTGTGACTTGATAGCACTCGACCCACACAGTACTGGGGACTCCGGCTGCCACACGGATGTTCTCTCCCCCCGCCACATTTCCTTCCAAACTGGTGCTGTTTTTGAGCATCTACCTGCAATCACCCTCCAGTCCTCCACTTCCCAGGTTAAGAACATAAGAATATCAGAGAAGCCCATGTTGGATCAGGCCAATGGCCCATCCAGTCCAACACTCTGTGTCACACAGTGGCCAAAAATACCAGGTGCCATCAGGAGGTCCAGCAGTGGGGCCAGGACGCTAGAAGCCCTCCCACTGTTGCCCCCCCCCCCCAAGCACCAAGAATACAGAACATCCCTTGCCCCAGACCGAGAGTTCCTATCTATAAGAACATAAGAGAAGCCAATGTTGGATCAGGCCAATGGCCCCTCCAGTCCAACACCCTGTGTCACACAGTGGCCAGAAATATCAGGTGCCAGCAGGAGGTCCAGCAGTGGGGCCAGGTCACTAGAAGCCCTCCCACTGCTGCCCCCCCCCCAAGCACCAAGAATACAGAACATCACTTGCCCCAGACGGAGAGTTTCTATCTATCCCCTTGTGGCTCATAGCCACGGATGGACCTCTGCTCCATATGCTTATCCAATTCCCGTCAATCCAATTCCCGTCCGTGCTTGTTCCCCACCCTTGGTGCATTCTTTCTCAAACCTGCTTCACTACAAGCCCTTTTGGAAAGAATTTGGTCCAAGTATGTTCGCTCACCATGTAGATAAGAAGGTGTGCATTTCTGAAAGAAGAAGAGTTGAGCTCTCTATACCCCACTTTTCTCTACCTTATGGAGTCTCAAAGCGGCTTACAATCTCCTTTCCTTTCCTCTCCCCATAACAGACACCCTGCGAGGTAGGTGGGGCTGAGAGAGTTTGGAGAGAACTTGTGACTGGCCCAAGGTCACCCTGCTGGCGTCATGCGGAGGAGGAGTGGAGAATCAAACCCGGTTCTCCAGATTAGAGTCTGCTGCTCTTAACCCCTACACCATGCTACCTGCGCACATCGGCAAATACTATTTTTTTTGTCTCGTTCATATGTTAAGATGTGTTGTAGTACTTTCTCTGTCTTTCCGAAGTTGGTGCTTGAAAACTGCACGTGTTGAACAGAGCTGAAAAGAGCTCAGCGGCTAGACGAACCTTCTCAGATCCCAGGGAGTCCCCCTGATAAATGCCCTTCTTGATCCAAGTACGATCTGCGTTCAGGTTATCCAATTTTGTATTAGTGTCCCATTTTGCTATTGACATTTCTAGTAGCATGGCAAACGGGGGGCGGCGGCGGGGGGACTCCGTTTGGCATTCCCTGCGCATTTGCAGTGGCCAGGAGCGTGGCATAAAATCAAAGTCTTGCCGGGAGTCAGTGTGTGCTTCTGAGCCATTCCTTTTCCCACCCTCCATTTGTGCATTCTTCAGGAGCATAGATCAAAAACAGGTAGCCATGTTAGTCTGTTTGTAGCAGTAGAAAAGGGCCAGAGTCCAGGAGCACCTTAAAGGCCAACACCATTTGTGGCAGGGTCGGGAGCTTTCGTGAGTCTCACTTCTTCAGATGCGGCTGGAATGGGAGTCCCATCTGTCCTTATATCTTGGAGCGCGGAGTGATTTCAGATGCCGAGTGACAATAGTGGGTGAATGACAATAGCAGGCGTGATTGGATGAGGGGTGACATGCAGAGGGGTAGTGGGTGTGTCGTTCGTAAATTCTGCAGACGCTTCTGTGCTTTCTCCCAAGTGTCCTTCATGTAACGTGTCCTCAGCTTGCAAAGGGGTATAGAGGAGAAAATAAATGGTCAATGGTGGAGTCTAAAGGCAGTGGAGCACCAGAGGAGCAGGCTGTGCGCCTCTAATCAAAGCCCAATGGGGGAGAATTGTGGGGCATAAATCTGCCTGCCTGCCTGCCTGCCTCTATCTATCTATCTATCTATCTATCTATCTATCTATCTATCTATCTATCTATCTATCTATCTATCTATCTATCTATCTATCTATCTATCTATCTGGTGTAGTGGTTAAGTGCACAGACTCTAATCTGGGAGAACCGGGTTTGATTCCCCACTCCTCCACATGCAGCTGCTGGTGTGACCTTGGGTCAGTCACAAGTTCTCTCAGAGCTGTTCTCTCAAGGGCAGTTTCTGTCAAGAGCTCTTTCAGCCCCACCTACCTCAAAGACAGTGTTCCCTCTAAGCTGAGTTAGTGTGAGCTAGCTCACAGTTTTTGAGCCTCCGGCTCACACATTTTTGTCTTCGCTCAGGAAGGAGGGCTCCAGAGCAAACTAATTTATGCAGTAGCCAAGTCGCTCGCTCACAACTTTAATGCCAGTAGCTCACAGAGTAGATTTTTTGCTCACAAGACTCCATTGCTTAGAGGGAACATTGGACAGGGTGTCTATTGTGGGGAGGGGAAGGGAAAGGAGTTTGTAAGCTGCTCTGAGTGAAGGACGGGGTATAAATTCAGTCTCCTCTTCTCTCTCTCTCTCTCTCTCTGTGTGTCTCTCTCTCTCTCTCTCTCTCATCATCCATTCATCCATCCATCCATTGTCTGTCTGTCTACCTACCTACCTACCTACCTACCTACCTATCTAGAGAATCAATCCATTTTTGGCCGAAGGAGTTCATAGCATTTATCACTACAATGATCTCACTGCCCCAAGGTCACCCTAGCGTGTACAGTTGCCAATCTCCAGGTGGGGCCTGGAGACCTCCCAATTTTAAAACGGAGAGAGACGAGTTCCCCCCGGAGAAGAAGGGCTGCTTTGTAGAGTGGGCTCCATGGCACTCTACCCTGCTGAGGCCCCTCCCCTCCCCAAGCCCCGCCCTCCCCAGGCTCCACCCCTAGAATCTCCGGGTGTTTCCCAGCCTCGACCTGGCAAGCCCTACCCACTGGGCCGCATCTGCGTGGCTCTGGCGTTCCCACTGAATTCTTGTTCTGATCCGTGGGGGCCTGTTTGGGTTTCAAAGTCTGCCCCCCCCCTTTATGCATCATCCCTCCGATGTGGTTGCTAGGCGGGGCAGTGAGAAAACCCATGGGCAGCTCTGCTTGGACTCGCAGTTACTCATTCCGATGGAGCGTCTGTATTTGGGGCGTCGTCAAAGTTACTGTGTACAGTGAAGTCATATGGCCGAGCCGTGGGTGTTCCTCTGGCCGGCCGGCAGGGGTGTGTGTGGGGGGGAGAAAGGCTTTGTGCCTCTGTGCCCGGGGAAGTCAGGGAGGCTGCATGAGGCAGACTTGCGGGTCGGTCCGAGGAGAGGGCGAGAGCCGTGATTCATGTGTGAGGCCGAAGTCATGGCTTGGATCCTCTCTCTCGGCTTATCCGGCCCCGTTTGGCCCGGTGCGGTTCGTTGGCTGTGAGCGCCCTTCTGTTCCATCTCCAGGAAGAGACATTGTCGAAGGGGAGGCTGGTGTTGCGTCCTAGGAAGGTGTTGGCTTTTTCCCAATCCCAACCTTTGCAACGGCAGAACCACCTCTGAATGTCATCTGCCACGAAAACCCTGGAGGGCTGGCCAGACGTTGGCTGCAACTTGACGGCACTTTCCACCCCCGCAGCATCCTGGATGGCCCAGCCTAGCCCCATGTCATCAGATCTCGGAAGCTGGGCAGGGTTTGGCCCTGGTGGGTACTTGGAGGGGTGACCACCAAGGAAGTCCGGGGTTGCCCTGCAGAGGCAGGCCATGGCAAAACCACCTCTGCTTGTCTCTGCCCTGACCTGGATGGCCCAGACTGGCCTGATCTCATCAGATCTCAGAAGCTAAGCAGGGTCAGCCAGGGGTCATTTCCTGCAGGAGCGCACAGGAGCGGAGCTCCGGCAGTAAAGAGCCCAGGGGGCGGGCACATGCAACAAGCCCCACCCCCTGCTCCCAGCAGCCATCAGTCAGAGCAAGAAGCAGCCAGGTAAGCTGCAGAGC
>NW_015161989.1:306524-310105 GCF_001447785.1 Gekko japonicus | reverse complement strand
GTGGCACCTTTAAGACCAAGTTTTATTCAGGTACAAGCTCTCCCTCCTCTGCGAGGACAGATCTGCACGTCCCGTCCCCCCCAATAGCTAGCAATCCAAAAGAGTCCAGTGGAGCCTGAGCGGTGGGTGTTGCCTTCTGACACACTTCCGGTGATGTCAGGGGGTGTGGCATATGCAAATAAGTCGTGCTAATGAGCTCCTGCACCTCTTTTCCCGCGAAATGACCCCTGGGGTCAGCCCTGGTAGTACTTAGGTGGAAGGCATCAAGGAATCCCAGGGTTGTTACGCAGAGGCAGGCAAAGGCAAAACACCTCTGAAGTCTCTTGCCCTGACCTGGATCGCCCAGGTTAGCCTGACCTTGACAGATCTTCGTCTTATAACTTGTCTTGTGGATCTCTCCCAGGATGGAAGGCTGGGACAAACTGCTTTTGATTCAGTAATTCAGGGAGGGACTATGGCTGAGTGGGAGAGCATCGGTTTGACACACAGAAGGTCCCACCCGGGTTCGATCCCCGCCATCTCCCGGTGAAAGGACTAGGTAGCAGGAAATATGAAAGATCTCAGCCTGAGATCCTGGAGAGCTGTAAAGAGGGGCTGTGGCTCAGTGGAAGAGCCCCTGCTTGGCATGCAGAAGGTCCCAGGTTCAGTCCCCGACATCTCCAGTTACAAGGGATCAGGCAGGAGGTGATGGGAAAGGCCTTTCTCTGCCTGAGACCCTGGAGAGCTGTAAAGAGGAGCTGTGGCTCAGTGGAAGAGCCCCTGCTTGGCATGCAGAAGGTCCCAGGTTCAGTCCCCGACATCTCCAGTTACAAGGGATCAGGCAGGAGGTGATGGGAAAGGCCTTTCTCTGCCTGAGACCCTGGAGAGCTGTAAAGAGGAGCTGTGGCTCAGTGGAAGAGCCCCTGCTTGGCATGCAGAAGGTCCCAGGTTCAGTCCCCGACATCTCCAGTTACAAGGGATCAGGCAGGAGGTGATGGGAAAGGCCTTTCTCTGCCTGAGACCCTGGAGAGCGGCTGCCAGTCTTAGTAGACAGTACCGACCTTGATGGACTGATGTTCTGGTTCAGGCTAAGGCACTTCAAACAGAGGGGACCAACTGGAGCATAGTTCATAACTTCCAAGAGGGGCAAAGGGCTACCCAAATGCATGGGAAAGAGCAGGTAGAGAAAGAGGCACTTTTCTCCCTTTCTCACAATACAAGAACTTGTGGGCACTCCATGAAATTGCTGAGCGGTCGTGTTAGAACGGATAAGAGGAAGTACTTCTTCACCCAAAGAGTGATTAACACTTGGAATTCACTGCCACAGGAAGTGGTGGCGGCTACAAGCATGGGCGGCTTCAAAAGGGAATTAGATAAGCATATGGAGCAGAGGTCTGGCTCTGAGGTGGTGGCGGCGGCGAGGCCGGCTGTTCCCCCCCTCCTCGGCCACCCTCGGCCCGGCCGGCTCCGAGGCAGCAGCGGCGGCGACGCTGGCGGCAGAGTGTTTCCTGCGCATGTGCAGGAAAAGCTCTGTCAGTTTTGGGGGGATTTAAATATCCCCCCAATATTTTTGGGGTTTTTTTTTATTTTTGTGCACACGTGGGGACCGCCCCACGTGTGCACAAACCTCTCCCTGCCCCCCAGGTGGCCCCGGAGCGTGGATTTAGATATCCGCACGCACGGGGCCAGTTCAGTATTAGTATATAGATATGGAGCAGAGGTCCATCAGTGGCTATTAGCCACAAGGTATAGATAGGGGCTCTGGGGCAAGTGATGCTCTGTCTTCTTGGTGCTTGGGGGGGGGTCAACAGTGGGATGGCTTCTAATGTCCTGGCCCCACTGGTGGACCTCCTGATGGCACTGGTATTTCTGGCCACTGTGTGATACAGAGTGTTGGACTGGATGGGCCTTTGGCCTGATCCAACATTGGCATCTCTTATGTTCTTATGTTCTTAAACAAATGACAATCTGAATGAGAAAGAGCAAATGCAAGCTGGCTGGGGACTGCTCCATCCAGCCAGGAGGGAATATCCATTTGCAGATCGCATAGCCGTCACCACCTGGTTTTATGCTCAGCATAGCTCTTTTTTCCAAAACTGGGCAAAAACAGCCAATCCTTGCTGGCGCGTGTTGATTTGTTAAAATACATGCATCATTTTTCATCATCGGCGTGTGTTTAGACATAAGGAAAAACTCTACAAGTTGCATATTCCAAACAAAAATAAAAATCATGCAAGCAACTAATTACCTCCTCTGACGATGCGTGTGAAAGCCAAGCGGCTCGGCCAGGGTCACAAAAGAGACCTGTGGCAGAGCAGCGGTTCCCTAAAGCCCTAAGTCGCCGTTCTCTTTTCGGGGGACGAAAATGAAATTGTCACGTTTCTAAGCGCCTGCCCTTAAGAGACAATGTAGGCTCTTTATCTGAACTATATCGCATGGGCCCAATGTTAATAAAAATGATGAATTACCCGCTCTGCAGATCGCAGTATTATTCATGAGCAAGATTTATTGGCCTCCTGTGGGACGGATGGAGAGAAGTGATATTAAAGAGAGATAACGGGTACGGATTCCGCCGGAGTCTGTGCGGCTGTTAAAAATGCCAAGTTCCAATTGCATGGGTTGTCAGGTAACCTTGCCATTAATCAATGTAGAAAACCAATGTTTACCAAAGGCAGGGGGATAAAACAAGCAAGTCTGTTCTGTGGGAAGGCAAGAGAGGAACGTAATTATAAGACCATTCTGTAGCGCTGTAATGTCCTCTCTTGGCTTCTGCATAGACAGAGGTGCCAGTGAAGGAGGTCAAAGTGGTGGTCATCTCCCATTTTATCCTCACAACAACCCTGTGAGGTAGGCAACATGTAGAGAGAATGACTGGCCCAAGGTCGTCCAGCGAGCTTTGCAGCTGAATGGGGACATGACCCCGAGTCTTCCCAGACCTTGTGTAGCTAGATTCGAGTCCAGTAAGCCAGTTTGGTGTAGTGGTTAGGAGCATGGACTATATTCTGGGAGAACTGGGTTTGATTCCCCACTCCTTCGCCTTGAAAGAGCAGTTCTGGAGAGAGCTCTCTCAGCCCCACCTACCTCACAGGGTGTCTGCTGTGGGAAGAGGAAGGGAAGGAGATTGTAAGCCGCTTTGAGGCTCTGAGTGAAGGGCAGGGTATAAATCCAATCTCCTCCTCCTCCTCCTCCTCTTCTTCTTTTTCTCCTCCTCCTCCTCCAACAAGATTCTGGGGCAAAATTTGAGTCCAGTGGCACCTTTAAGACCAACAAAGTTAAATTCTGGGTATGAGCTTTTTGAACAAGCATGCATGCATATGGAAGTTAATATCCAGAATTAAACTTTGTTGGTCTTAAAGGTGCCACTGGACTCCAACTCTGTCCTGTTGCTTCAGACTAACACGGCGACCCTCCTGAAGATTTTGGGGGGTGAGAGATCTCAAGATTCAAAGCTCTCTTCATCAGATACTCTTGTCAGGTAGTTTCAGAGGTTAGCCTTGCTGATCTGCAGTAGAAGAGCCCGATTCGAGTCCAGCAGCACCTTCAAGACCAGCAGGGTTTTCGGGGTATGAGCGTCCGAGAGTCAAAGTGCCCTCTGCCAGATA
>NW_015161989.1:247370-306497 GCF_001447785.1 Gekko japonicus | reverse complement strand
CGAACCTAGCTATTCTTCTGCGGATCAACACGGCCACCCTCTGAAACCAGGCCTTCCGTGATGCTCTAACCACTGCACCATACTGCTTCCGGCCCCAAAATGGCTGCTCGTGTAGATCTCAAGACAGCAGCCGGGTGTTGTAACGATTCGCTCATGATCTGACAAGAGAGTCGTTTGCCGTGGCTGGCCGGGTAATCCTGTACCGCCGGGGATGCTCTCTGTGCACCCGAAGGAGCGAGGAGTTGTGAGCGATGCTCGGCGTCCCCTTTCGGCCGAGCCCTTTAAACAGGAGCATCTGAGGTCACCCTGTGTTCACATCTTTATGCCATTAGGCCTTCCAAGCATCTGCGAAGCAGACGCAAGTCCAAATATTTCTGTGCGTGTGTGTGTGTTTTTCGTTTTTACATCTTGGCAGGGATCCTCCGAGCGCTTTCCCAGGTTGCGTCGTGACGGAGAGGTTGAGACATTTGGACACTGCACTTACAGTTATCTCATGGGCCCCGTTGCGTTTGGAAAGACTTAACCTGTTCGAAAACGTTGCCGGGCCGACGGCAGGAGCCCCCTGGATAATCTCGCTGCTTTCCTTCCAGCATTCGGAGTCAGAGATGTTCAGAAATAATCCTTTGTTTTGGTCGCGATGCGTTTTTCAGACTTCGGTCTTGTTTCCCCCTGTTTCCCCCTTCAGAGGTGACTTTTATGGCCGCTAATTCATTTAGCAGGGAGACAGAAGAGCCAGCCGTACGCAGCCAGGCGCCTCGTTCCATCACCAGAAAATGCGACGTAGTCGCTGACTATAGGAGGGTTTTGGGTTTTTTTACACCTGGAGCAGCTGGAAATTTTCAGAATTCACTGAAGTATTTTTAACGTTTTGCTAAGGGGCTGAAATGAATGCAGTGCGAAGAGCCCGTAAATATTAAGCCCCACCGCGTCACCGGAGTCTCTTTATGTGGATTCTAGAAGAGATTGGAAGATTTATCTTGCTGTTTCCATGCCCTGCAGCCCAGCTAAACTGGAGCAGATTTTGTGCGTTTTATTGCTGGGTGCAGCTGTTTTGAGCAGAGGGGTCTGTGGCAGTGGACCTTGGGTCGGGTTGCCAACCTCCTGGTGGCGGCTGGAGATCTCCTGGGCTTGCCACTGATCTCCGTGTGACAGAGATCAGTTCCCCTGGAGAAAAGTGGGCGCTTTGCAGGGCGGACTCTGCGGCATGATACCCCGTCGAAGTCTCTCCCCTCCCTAGACCCCCACCCTCCTGGGGGCTCCAATCT
Source organism: Gekko japonicus (assembly GCF_001447785.1). Lineage (NCBI taxonomy): Eukaryota > Metazoa > Chordata > Lepidosauria > Squamata > Gekkonidae > Gekko > Gekko japonicus. The sequence goes on along the minus strand of NW_015161989.1, from coordinate 305,232 downwards.
CCAGGTATTTCACAAACCTGGAGCTGGCAACCCGGAACTTGGGAGACATTTTCGATATAACGATAATTCTAGGCCAACGCTCCCTCTTAGCTGCGGAGTCTTGTGAGCAGAAATCCTACTTTGTGAGCTACCGGCATGAAAGTTGTGAGCGAGCCATTTGGCTGCTGCATCAGTTAGTTTGCTCTGGAGCCCTCCTTCCTGAGCGAAGACAAAAATCTGTGTGAGCCAGAGGCTAAAAACATGTGAGTTAGCTCACACTAACTCAGCTTAGAGGGAACACTGTTCTAGGCTAGGGGTCCCCAATCTTTCTGCGCCTACGGATGCCTCTGGAATTCTGACACAGCTTGGTGGGCGCACCACAAAATGGCTGCCACAGGAGGTGGGGCCAGCCACAAAATGGCTGCCGCAGTTTCCCCGTCCATCACAAAGTGAAGATCCTTGTGCTGTGGTGGCAGCTGCTGCCAAAGCAACGTTTTTAAAAGTATGCACAGCCAATCAGAAGCCATGCTGGGCAAAAACTTCACCTGGCCCTCACTCACATTCTACAAACACTTGTTCGGGGCCAGGAAAGGTTTTGGTGGGCGCCGTGGTGTGCCCAAGGGCACAACGTTGGGGAACCCTGTTCTAGGCAGTTTGGTGTAGTGGTTAAGTGCGCAAGCCAGTTTGGTGTCGTGGTTAGGAGCGCGGACTCTAATCTGGGAGAATCGGGTTTGATTCCCCACTCCTCCTCCACTTGCAGCTGCTGGATGACCTTGGGCAAGCCTTAGTTCTGACAAGAGCTGTTCTTGAAAAAGAGCCGTTTCTGTCAAGAGCTCTCTCAGCCCCACCTACCTCACAGGGTGTCTGTTGTGGGGAGGGGAAGGGAGTTTGTAAGCTGCTCTGAGACACCTTTGGGTGGTGAAGGGCGGGGTATAAATCCAATCTCTTCTTCTTCTTCTGATTGGCACTCGTCTGCATGCAGCCAGCTGGGTGACCTTGGGTCAGTCACAAGCAATGTTCCCTCTAAGCACTGGAGTCCTGTGAGCAAAAATTCAAATCTGTGAGCTACTGGCATTAAAGTTGTGAGCGAGCGATTTGGCTGCTGCATAAATTAGTTGGCTCTGGAGCCCTCCTTCCTGAGCGGAGACAAAAATGTATGAGCTGGAGGCAAAAAACTGTGAGCCAGCTCACGCTAACTCAGCTTAGAGGGAACACTGGTCACAAGTTCTCTCGGAGCTCTCTCAGCCCCACCTACCTCACGGGGTGCCGGTTGTGGGGGGGGGAAGGGACAGGAGTTTGTCAGCCGCTCTGAGACTCCCTTGGGTAGTGAAGGGCCATGAGGTATACATCCAATCTCTCCTTCTTCTTCTTCTTAACCATGAAGTTCTTATCTTCCCCGGCTGCCATAGGTGTGCACAAACGGAGCGTTTTCCATGAAGGGTGCAAAAGCTGTGTCTTTGGTTCAGCTGGGCTTTCCAGGATGTCAGGATCTTTCTGGCTTTTCCCACGGGAGGACTTCTAACTGGAGATGCCAGGGATTCGGCCTGGGACCTTCTCCATACAAGCCAGATGTTGTCCTGCTGAGCCACAGCTGTTCCCTGCAGGACTGAAGCTTTGTACTTTGTGCTTTAGAAACATAAGCCTGGCTCTTGTGGGTTTCCCCCCGAAACAGTTCTTCCTTCCAGAGAGGCTCGATGCCTTGTTTAAAGTGGTTAACGCTATTTGCAAGGAAATGTACTAATTACTTGCATGTTGATGACACACCCGGCGGAACGGATGATCCAGGCGGGCTGGGCTTGGACCTCGCTGAGTCCTCCTAAAACTGTGAGGCACATTATTTCTTACTTGGCACCTCTGAAGTACTCGCAAGCTGCTTTGCCCTCTGAAATTGCAGCGTCGGACATTTGTCGCTTGACTGCCATTCAGAAAGTTCAGTGTGGAATAGAGCTTGTCAGTGGGTGACCTTAGGGCCTCCCGTGTCTGGTGGAGGATGTGGGGGGAATTACCATGAGCGGGAGGGAGGCCCACGCTATATTGCCACCGATGTGTCGACATCACTTCCTGTGGGTACCTGTGGGTACCAGAAGTTACATCGTCACATGGGGATGTCCCAATGACACTCTGGTATTTGGGCAAAAACTCTATGGTAAAAATGGCTTCAACCATAGAGTTTTTGCCCAAATGCCAGAGTGTTGTCTGGATGTTGCCAACGTGACAGTGTCACTTATGGTACATGCCAGAAGAGGAGGAGAAGAAGGGGAAGAGAAGGAGGAGACTGGATTTATACCCTGCCCTTCACTACCCAAAGGAGTCTCAGAGCGGCTTACAAACTCCTTTCCCTTCCCCTCCCCACAACAGAGACCCTGTGAGGTAGGTGGGGCTGAGAGAACTCTTGACAGAACTGCCCTTGAGAGAACAGCTCTGAGAGAACTGTGACTGACCCAAGGTCATGCAGCTGTCTGCATTTGGACTTCACATGTTGCTGGTAACATAGCCTGGACCTCCCTACTGTTCCTTTTACGTCTCCCCATCAGCTAGCTGATCAGTTGCGGAGCGTGGGGCCTGGGGTGTGATCCTCTGCCTCCACTGGGGGGGGGCTGGCAACCCCAGGTGTAAGGGGGGAGCAGTAGAGCACCCTAAGAAGGAACCATAGAAGGGTCTGCCCGAGAGCCTATGGTGACCACCTTCTAGACCAGGGGTCCCCACCCTTTGTGAGCCTGCAGGCATATCTGGAATTCTGACAGAGGGAACTGAACACAACCAGAAGATGGCTGCCGGAGGAGGCGGAGCCAACCACAAAATGGCTGCTGGAGGAGGCAGAGCAAACCACAAAATGACAGGGATTGAGGCTTTATATAGAACTCTAATAGCAGCTCTTCAGTGCTTCAGGCAGAAGCTCTGTTTAACACGATCTGCACAGCCAGTTGGAAGCCCTGCTGGGCAAAAGGCCCCCCCCCTTAGCCCTGCCCACTTTCTAAAAGTTCTTGGCAGCCACAGGAAAGGTGTCAGCACCATGGTGCCCACTGGGCACCAAGTTGGGGACTGCCGTTCTAGATGGAGAGCTGAATGGGCAGCAATGAATGGTTAGTTCTGTCCGTCATTAACCAGTGGTCTGTGGATTTGTGTTTGGTGACTGGTGGCTTCTCAATACACAGGCAGGAAGATAAATATCGGAAAACCCAAACTGTAAGGGAGGCCAATGGGTAGCCAAAACTGATGCTGGCCACTGAGAGGTCTTTGGTTTGAAGACAGGTGTTTCCAGGGCTTTTTTTTAATTTATTTTTTTTAAGAGGTGCCGGAACTCTCAAGAGGCAGGGGTCATTTTGTACAAAAAGAGGTGCAGGAGCTCATTAGTGTAACTCATTAGCATAACTCATTTGCATATGCCACTCCCCCTGACATCACCGGAAGTGTGTCAGAAGGCAACACCCACCGCTCAGGCTCCACTGGACTGTTTTGGATTGCTAGCTATTGGGGGGGGGAATGTGCAGATCTGTCCTCGCAGAGGAGCCCCCTGACATCACCGGAAGTGTGTCAGAAGGCAACACCCACCACTCAGGCTCGGCCACGGGACAGTGGTTTGCTAGCTATTGGGGGGGCGGGGGGGACGTGCAGATCTGTCCTCGCTGAGGAGGGAGAGCTTGTACCTGAATAAAACTTGGTCTTAAAGGTGCCACTGGACTGTTTTGGACCAGGGGGGCGGGGGGGGCTCTGCAGCTTACCTGGCTGCTTCTTGCTCTGACTGAGGGCTGCTGGGAGCAGGGGGTGGGGCTTGTTGCATGTGCCCGCCCCCTGGGCTCTTTACTGCCAGAGCTCCACTCCTGTGCGCTCCGGCAGGAAATGACCCCTCTATTCTGGAACTCTGTTCCGGCGCTTTCCCCCAGAAAAAAAGCTCTGGGTGTTTCCATATTTTTGTAAATGCATGCACGAAATCCACATTCCAGGATCACATGTGCCGCAGGAAGAATGAGTGTAACATGGGGAGGGGGGGTTTCCCTGCAGGAGCGACCCGTGCCGCCCAGCTCTGGCCGTAGTCCTTGAATGCATTTGCAAATTTCTGCTCTGGCTGACTCTCGCCAAGAGTTAACAATTTAATGTGGGATGTGTAGAAAACCCTTACATAACTCATTCAGTCTCATCTCTGGGGTGTTTCTTCGCACACTCTGCCAGAACTAATTTCACGGTTTTAAAACAACTTGTGATACAAAAAGAATCGGTAATGAGCTGCTCGGAGAGAGACGATGGCTCCCCTTCCCATTCCGGGGCGGGGGGGGGAGTGGCTCTCTGGGAACAGGGTGGTCTCCAGGGCTTCTTTCCCTCTCTTTCCCGCCTGCCTGTCCCCGGCAGATCCACATCCCTGTTTTGTCTCGTGGCAAGATTTTGGAGATATCTTCTTGAAATGTTGTGGCTGCCATTCTTCGGATTCCAGCTCTCTCTCCCAGAGCTCAGGAAGTCACATCTCTGAGTGGGGGGGATGGAAACAAAATGCCCAGACGCCTCAATCCATCTGCATAAATCCCCATCCACGTGTCATTTGTTGTCTACTCATACTGCACATGAGTGAATGGAGCATCCTCTGTTAGCAAAATGATGTCTCTGGGTTGGACCGAGGAGGACCCCGGCAGGATCACAAACCCAGCAACAGCGGTCATTCCCACCTGAGTTCTCTGCCCCAGGTTCAAAGCGGTAGGGGTGCCAGCCTCCAGGTGGGATCTGCGGATCTCCCGGAATTACAGCTCATCTCCTGACTAAAGTGATCAGGACCAGTTTGGTGTAGTGGTTAGGAGCGCGGGCTCTGATCTGGGAGAACCGGGTTCGATCCCCCACGCCTCCACATGCAGCTGCTGGTGTGACTTTGGGTCAGTCACAAGTTGTCTCAGAGCTGTTCTCTCAAGGGCAGTCCTCGAGAGAGCTCTCTCAGCCCCACCTACCTCACGCTGTCTGATGTGGGGAAGGGGAAGGAGATTGTAAGCTGCTCTGAGACTCCTTCGGGTAGTGAAGGGCAGGGTATAAATCCAATCTCCTCCTCCTTCTCCTCTTCTTCCTCCTCTTCTTCTGGAGAAAATGGATGCTTTAGAGTGCGGGTGTTAAACTCATTTGTTATGGAGGGCTGGATTTGATATCAATTGGACTTTGTCGGGCTGGGCCATGTGTGTCATAAAATGTAATGCCAGGTAGCGGAGATATAAACTTTATAAAGGACACAAGCACAGAGGGTTATTTTTTTACTTAAAATAAAATCATGCTTAAAACATGAGCACTCTTGCAGTATTTTGTTTATTTAACAGTGTCTGATAACTGACACCTCTTGCTCTGAATTATTGCATCAAAACATCTGTGCTGCTGCAATCTTGAGTCTGCTGTTCCTACAATGGTGCAGCAGCAGCAGAACTGGAAGAAGCAGAAGACAGCCAGTTCCACTGTGGGCCTGATAGAAGGCCTCCGGGGGGGGCTAATCCGGCCCCCGGCCCCATGTTTGACACCCCTGCTTTCAAGGGTGGATTCTATGGCATACTGTGGTCCCCGTCCTCCCCTGGCTGCACCCCCAAATCTCCAGGAGTTTCCCAGCCTGGAGCTGGCAACCCTAACGCCACCCCCTGCTCGTGGCCAGGGGGTACCTGGGAAAGTTTGGACTTCCCCGCCTACACAGTAGCCGTTTCCTCCCTCTTCCACTGGGGTGTGTGTGTGTGTTTATTTTTTTAAAAAACCAACAGTCGAATAGCATTATATTGATATAATTCCCAGCTTTCATTTCACACATACACACAAAGGTAATTCTCTAGCCCTTTCCATTGTGGAGATATAAGGAGAAAGGCACATTCCCATGACAAAAGAGGCTAGAATGAAGCCCTGTCTCTGGTCTCCCTCTTTGGGTTTATAATCCCTCTGCTCTAGTCTGCCACAGGAGGTGGAGCCAGCCACAAAATGTGAAGGAGGAGGCGGAGGAGACGAGGAGGAGGAGACTGGATTTATACCCCACCCTTCACTCGGAGTCTCAGAGGGGCTTACAATCTCCTTTCCCTTCCCCTCCGCACAACAGACACCCAGTGAGGCAGGTGGGACTGAGAGAGCTCTTTTGAGGGACTGCCCTTGAGAGAACAGCTCTGAGAGGACTGGGACTGACCACGGTCATGCCAGCAGCTGCATGTGGAGGAGGAGTGGGGAATCAAACCCGGTTCTCCCAGATTAGAGTCCATGCTCCTAACCACTACACCAAACTGGTCAAGGAGTGAGGTTATGTATAACTCTAACAATGACTCTTCAACAGTTCAGGCCGAAGCTCTGTGTAACAGGACACCTTTTAATCTGCTCAGCCAATCAGACGTCCCGCGGAGCAAAGCCTCAGTTATGTTGCTATTATTATTACTATTATTATTATTATTATTGATATTATCAATGTGCCAAGATTATAACAATAAAAACACAAATATAAAACAGTAAAATACAATAACAAATTTACAATACAAATTTAAACAAAGATGGGTAGATCTTAAACCCAACGGTAGCTTCCTGAAATCTATCATCCGCTTCATGCTGGGGCTCCTCGCCCCCCAGTGGGCTCCAGACAATCGTGGTGATAGTACGACGGTGCATAGAAGGCAATGGTGGAATAGTTAGCGACACTTATAATAACGTCGGCGAGAATACTACTGGCCAAATATTGGAAAATAGAAAAAACGCCCAGTAGGGAAGAGATAAGTTCAAAATTGTTAAATTTAGGAGAAATGGATAAGTTAAGCTTGTTAACTCAAGGGAAAGGGGAACATTTCTTTTTGAAAAAATGGTCGAGATTATATAACTGGATAAACAATACTAATTAATAAGAGACTCGATGTAAAGTGTTTATTGATTGATAATGCATTTACATGTTATGCAGGGCTATTTTTGGGCAGGAACGCACAGGAACGGAGTTCCGGCTGGCTTCCAAGTTGGCCACACCCAGCAGGAACTCATTAGCATAATAGGCCACACCCAACAGCAGAAACTCATTAGGACTGGCTACGTTAGGGGTGTGTGGCCTAACATTCAAAGGAGTTCCTGCTACCAAAAAGGCCCTGGGTTTTGACAACAAACAAGGTAAACAGAATAAGAAGCAAAAGGTGGGTGTGGCTGGATGACCACACTTCTGGTAACATGGGGGTGTGGCCTAATGTGCCAAATAAGTTGTGGTGTCATGGGTGTGGCCTAATATGCTAATGAGTGTCGCTGTTGGGTGTGGCCTATTATGCTAATGAGTTCCTGCTGGGCTTTTTCTACAAAAAAAGCCCTGATGTTATGTATAACAAAAATATATAAATAAATATTTTAAAAAGGAACTCCCGCTGGGCAGAAAACCCACCTGGCCCTGCCCACTTTCTGAAAGCACTTGGTGGACTCTCGGAAAGGTGGCGCCCCTGGGGACCACGTCGGGGATGCCCGGGATAGACTTTCTCTTTCTCTTTTAAGAAGATTTCTGCCGCCGAGATGCAAGGGCATATATCCAAGAGCAAAAAGCCTTCCTGCTTCAGCCCTCCTCAAGGCAGCTTTTGCTCACCTCTTGTAGAGACTCAAGCTGATGCAGACCGAAACCCAGGGAAGAAGAACAACAAAAAGGGGAGCAATCGGCCTCCCCCATCTCCTCCTGGAAACAGAGACGCTGTCATATCTCCGAGACGGAGAGCCGCACAAGCTTCCCGGGGCTGTCAAACAGTCATGCAGGAGGAGAGGAGCGGTGGCCCACCTGTCACGGCCGATCCCTCCTCTCGCTTGCGGCCGGCGGGGGTTTCGTTCTCGAAGAGCGCCTTGCGGTGTGCTCTCGATCTGGGTTATCGAAAGACAGAGGCCGGGCGAAGGGCTGGCAAAACTCACCGTTCAGGGACAGAGACTGCCAATCTCGGACGGAGGAAGCCGCTGCGATCAAAGTTTAGGGGTTTTTTTTGTCCCGGGACAAACAACTGCAGTTGTGTGGGAGGTTGGAGGAAAGAAAGCAACCCCCACAAAACTGATTTGGGGATCAACGTGCAAGGCAAGTTAGTAACCCTGTGCCAGCATCTTCCTTGTCGAGTCAGCTCAGGGGCGAACGGTTCGCTTTCTCCATTCAGCACTGTGTTGCAGCTGGTCAGAAAGGGCTCAGATCTATTATTTGGGGAGGGACCGTGGCTCAGTGGTAGAGCCTCTGCTTGGCATGCAGGAGGTCCCAGGTTCAATCCCCAACATCTCCAGTTGGAAGGACCAGGCAGGAGGAGATGTGAAAGACCTCAGTGGCAGAACATCTGCTTGGCGTGCAGAAGGCCCCAGGTTCAATCAGTTAATTGCATTTTGTATCTTGGAAGGTTTTAAATTGAATTTTTTTTTAATTATCATCTTTACTGTTTTTTCAACCAGAGTCATAACCAGCAAACCCTCATCCCACAATAAACCTCGTTCCACAGGAGAACGTGGAAGAATTTAAAGGTTGCTACTGCAAAAGTTGTTGTGATTTGACAACAGCTGCTAGAAAGTTTGCCGTACGCAGGGTAGTTTGTTAACTGTGTATTTTATAAATTGTCGTCACCCACTCGTTTTGGGGGCAGCGGGTTAGAAATTAAGTAAAGAAAGAAATCTCCCGTTGAAAGCGCCAGGCAGGAGGTGATGGAAAAGACCTCTGCCTGAGACCCTGGAGAGCTTCTGCCAGCCTGAGTAGACGTGACTGACCTTGGTGGAGCAACGGTCTGATGCGGTACCTGGCAGCTTCATGTGTATTATATGGGAAGGGGCTGTGGCTCAGTGGCAGAGCCTCTGCTTGGCATGCAGAAGGTCCCAGGTTCAGTCCCCGGCATCTCCAGTTAAAAGGATCAGGCAGGAGGTGATGGGAAAGACCTCTGCCTGAGACCCTGGAGAGCTGTAAAGAGGGTCCGTGGCTCAGTGACAGAGCCTCTGCTTGGCATGCAGAAGGTCCCAGGTTCAATCCCCAGCATCTCCAGTTACAAGGACCAGGCAGGAAGTGATGGGAAAGACCTCCGCCTGAGACCCTGGAAAGTGGTAAAGAGGGGCCGTGGCTCAGTGGAAGAGCCTCTGCTTGGCATGCAGAAGGTCCCAGGTTCAATCCCCAGCATCTCCAGTTACAAGGACCAGGCAGGAAGTGATGGGAAAGACCTCCGCCTGAGACCCTGGAAAGTGGTAAAGAGGGTCCGTGGCTCAGTGGAAGAGCCTCTGCTTGGCATGCAGAAGGTCCCAGGTTCAATCCCCAGCATCTCCAGTTACAAGGACCAGGCAGGAAGTGATGGGAAAGACCTCCGCCTGAGACCCTGGAAAGTGGTAAAGAGGGGCCGTGGCTCAGTGGAAGAGCCCCTGCTTGGCATGCAGAGGGTCCCAGGTTCAATCCCCGACAACTCCAGTTACAAGGGTCAGGTGGTGGGTGAGGGTTGCTAGTCGGAGTAGACAGTACTGACTTTGATGTACCATGGATCTGATTCAGTGTAAGGTAGGCCTATAGCTACCGTGGGGCATCTCGGGGCTAGGCCCCCTGACTTGCTGGCACGGCCCCACGGCTTCCCATCCAGCCCAGGGCCCCCAAGTGGCAGCAGGTGCAGGGAAGGAGCCAGGTATTCCTTTAATTTGATCGGCCTAAGAAATTTATATGTGCTCCAACTTAAAAGATGCCGGCTACAGGCCTGGTGTAAGGCAGCTTCATGTGTATTCATCGGACGTACTGTGGGTAGAAAGTGTCCTGAGAGGGCCCTCGGGGGTGGGGTGGGGGTTGTGGAGGTCCAGGCAAAATTCTCGGGACTCTTGACGGAGGCCAGTAGAGGCGAAAGAACAGTTGCAGGAGCAGAAAACCATCTCTGGCCTTTTCCTTTGGAAAGCACCGATGGGCAGCCACTGGCCGCCTCTAGAGCCAGGCCGTCGCTGATGTCAGCGTTCATAAATAAATTAATATGACATTTTAAATTGATTTGTTTCCAAACTGAGTTACGCTGGCTGACTGCTCAGCCTTTGATAATGAACTCTCACCACCGTTTGAACGCGCTGCCTCGGCTGGAAATATCCCTCCCCCCCCTCCACCTGTCATTCAAGGTGGAAGTCTTTATTGTTTGGCAGGAAGTTGGGAACGTCGTCCCCCCCTCTGGAGTGAGCGAAACCCACCAGGAATGTTTAAGAGTGAAGGCAGGGATGGCCGTGTTACGGGGTGGGCTTTAGAGAGCATGGATGGAGGGGGGAAGTCTTGGTGCAGGCATGTGTGTGGGGGGATTTCCAAATGTCACTGATTATTTTAACTATGAAAACACCAGGAGCCATTTCCCAAGATCTGGAGTAGCCAGCAAGTCATGCGTTTTTAACAGAGGGGCTGCGCCCCGTCTTTTTAAGCAAACCGCTGGGGAAAAGATCATCTGAAGCATTCCCAAGCCCACTTCAAATGTTCCATAAAGGGGGGAGGGGTGCGTGCTCAGCGCGACCCTCAGCCACTGTCCCCAAAGGCCTTTGAGGTTTCTTACTTACAGAGGAGTTGCTGTGCCAGTGACCCCTTCCCCCCCCCCCCGGCACTTTCGAGGCTCACACTTGATATCGGGCATTTAGGGATTGGAACGGCCGGGGATGTGAAAGGAACATCACAACAGAGAGAGACAGAAGCAAAGACTTCGGGTCTTTTAAGCCAGATGTTTGATTGCACAAGGAATGCCCAGTTATAACTCAATTGTTGTGGGGGACTGTCCCCCCCCCCCCCCCGCCAGCTACCTCATCTGTGGCTGGGAAATTGCTGTTCCTGAGTAACAAATCAAAGTCAGCAGAAGCTAGTCACAGTACCCACTGAAAGCTCTTGAGCTGAAATTGATGAGACAGCCTTCATTGTAGACCTAGGAAGCCCTCCGTATTGTCTGCTCTGACCAACGGTGACTTTGCAGGGCGAGAAAGGTCTTTTCTAACATCGGCTTTCAGAGAAACTTTCTGGAGATGTTGAGGACTGAACGTGGGACCTTTTACATGACAAGCGTGTGCGAGTCTACCGAGCTGTTGGCCCTTCCCCGTGTCCCGTGTATCAACGAATGCATGAAGCCACCTTCTGCTGAGTCAGCCAACCAGTCAGTCTACTTCCCTCTCTTCGGTCTACACCAGCAGTGATTCCCCAGGGTCTTGGGCAGAGACACTTCTACTGGAAATCCTTCGACTGGAGACTGAATTTAGGACTTTTTGCAGACACACCAAGTGTTTCATTACTGAGCCGCAGCAAATAATAGCAATTATTCCCGCACTGAAGATGGACATACATTGGGCATATGAAGCTGCCTTATCTTGAATCAGACCATCGGTCCATCAAGGTCAGAATTGTCTACTCTGACTGGAAGCCCCTCTCCAGGGTCTCAGGCGGAGGTCTTTCCCATCACCTCCTGGCTGGTCCTTTCAACTGGAGATGCTGGGGTCTGAACCTTGGACCTTCTGCATGCCAAGCAGACTATTTCTACATCAGGATCAGTATTGTCTACTCAGAGTCTCAGGTGGAGGTCTTACCAATCACCAGGGTTTCAGGTCTCCACCACCTGCTGCCTGATCCTTTGTAAGTGGATTGAACCTGGGACCTTCTGCATGCCAAGCAGAAGACCCTTGGTCCATCTAGGTCAGTACTATCTACCCAAAATGGCAGCAGCTCTCCAGGGTCTCAGGCAGAGGTCATTCACATCATCTAGTGCCTGGTCGTTTTAACTGGGGATGCCAGGGATTGAACCCAAGAACTTCGCCATGCCAAGCAGAGGCTCTTCCACTGAGCCACGGCCCCTCCCCTATAATACATGGTCTCCAGGGTCTCAGGCTGAGGTCCTTCACATCACCTGCTGCCTAGTCCCTTTTAACTGGAAATGCTGGGGACTGAATCTGGGACATTCTGCATGCAAAGCAGATGGATATGAATGACCCATGGGCCCTCTCTAAATTAATCTGCCTAATACTGAATCATACCATTGGTCCATCAAGGCCAGTATTGTCTTCTCAGACTGGCAGCAGCTCTTCAGGCAGAGGTCTTTCACATCGCCAACTGCCTGGTCCTTTTTAACTGGCGATGCCGGGGATTGAACCTGGGAACTTCAGCATGCCAAGCAGATGCTCTACCACTAAGCCACGGCTCCTTCCCAAACAGACTCATGAACACATGACGGACTCTTACCATTCTATTGGGCTGAATCTGTCTAGAGCAGCTCCACAAGTGCTCCATCTAACAAATGTTGCTCCATTCCTACTGTCATGGCCTAGATAAGGTGTCACCTGACGCTACCACCACTCTGGTTCCAGGCTCCTCTGAGAAGGCCCAGAGCACCCTCCCAAGCCTTTAGACCTCCCTTTTAGCTGAAATGAGCATGAGGACCGGGCAGAATGAACAATGAAAATGGTTTATTTTATAGGAGGTCAAACAAACAAAGTGCAGGAATAATAACAGTAAGTGGGTGAAAAGAAAAGAAATCAAATGCCCTAATGCGTCTAAATATATACTGTCCCTAGCTCACTATCTCAAGTGGCCTTAGACTACTCGCCCTTCCCTCAGGATGAGGGTTTCTTCCCCACAGCAGCCTCTCTTCTGGCTCTGTTTGCTGGGAAGAAGAACAGCTTTCCCTCTTGTACCAGTTCTCATATTCCCCAGCCCTCTTTTTCCCTATTGGCCAAAATCGGTGCCAAAACCTCCCAGTGCCTTCTGGGGTTTGTAGGCCCAGCCTCCCCTATTGCTAGCCAGGCTCCCTGGGCCAACGAGGCCTCCGGTGGCACAGCCCAGATCATGACACCTACATTCCTTCCTTTCTGGGTCTTTCTTCCACCCACCCTTTCCCCGTCTTCCTTCCGCCATGTTGAATGCTCTTCCCCACTTATTTGCTTTGCAGCAACGCTTTTCCCGGCTTCCCTCAGTATGTAAATTAAACCAAGCATAGATAGCTTTGTGCTGCTTAATGTTCAACTGATAAAAATTAATGTGGTGTGAAATGAGCATTTTATCTGACTGCAGATACAGTGACGGAGTTAATTAGACTGGCAGAGCAAAATGTTATTAAAACGTAGACGGAGGCCTGGCTGGTGGAGCGCTGACCGAGCCTCGGAACAAGGGGGTGTGCGCGGGAGCGTGCGTGTCGTCAGGCGGACGGTGGTGTCCTGCTAAATCGGCTGGGGCAGGCATGGAGCAAGCGTCCGGGAAAGAGGCTGTAGTGGAGCGTTCAGACGTGACCGAAAGAGCAAGCGTACTGATGAGCGCGCCCACCTCGGGTGCACGGGGGACAGACTGAGGGGGGGGCCCAGATGCTCCAGGCATGCGGCAGAAGTGCATTCATCAGCGTTAACACACGGTTGACCGTGCCGTCATGCCGCTAAGCTCCGCCAGTCCTGAAGTTCAATATGGTGGCCTGGTTGGGTGATCGATAAGCCTGGAAGAGACGGAATGCTTAATCCCAAGGGGCAGTTTTGCCAAGGCTTCCTCGGCGCCTGAGGCAGGTGTCCCCTTGCAGAGCCAGCCACCATGCAGGGTTGCCAGCCCTGGGTTTGGAAATTCTTAGAGATTCCGAGGCCGCTTGGGGACGACAAGGCTTGCAGAGGGAAGGGACCTCAGTGGGGCATCGTGCCGTACAGTCCACCCTCCGAAGCAGCCGCGTTCTCCAAGGGGATCGGTCTCTGTTGCCTGGAGATCAGTTGTAACTCCGGGGGATCTCCAGGTGCCACCTGGAGGTTGGCAACACTACCACAGGGGCAGCCCTCACACAAGAAAGTGAGGTGGCTTCCTTCGGTGGTGGACATCGGGTCTCATGAAGGGTGGCAGAGTGAAGCTGCCTCATACGGACTCATACCCTTGGCTCCCAGTGGAATACTGAGTCAGGTTCAAGGTTTCTATTTTTGACCCATGTGGCCTTAAGCAGACAAGGACCAACGTATCCAGAGGTCATTTCCTGCAGGAGCGCACAGGAGTGGAGCTCTGGCAGTAAAGAGCCCAGGGGGCGGGGACATGGAACAAGCCCCACCCACTGCTCCCAGCAGCCCTCAGTTAGAGCAAAAAGCAGCCAGGTAAGTTGCAGAGCCCCACCCCCACCCCCAGCCCAAAACAATCCAGTGGCACCTTTAAGACCAAGTTTTATTCAGGTACAAGCTCTCCCTCTTCTGCGAGGACAGATCTGCACGTTCCCCCCCACCCCCAATAGCTAGCAATCCAAAACAGTCCAGTGGAGCCTGAGCGGTGGGTGTTGCCTTCTGACACACTTCTGTTGGTGTCAGGGGGTGTGGCGTATGCAAATGAGTCATGCTAATGAGTCATGCTAATGAGCTCCTGCACCTCTTTTTCTACGAAATGACCCCTGAACATATCTATGGGACCATCTCCTCTGTTTAGTACCTGGAAGGGTGGTGTGCTCTTTGGACAACAACATGCTGGTAGTCCCCGGCTCTAAGGCTATCCGGCTGCCCTCGACCAGGGCTAGGGCCTTTTTGGTCCTGGCCCCAATCTGGTGGAACTCTCTGCAAAATACCACCAGGGAACTTATGCGATTCCGCAGGGCCTGCAAAGCAGAGACGTTCCGCCGGGCCTTTGGCTGAGGACAGCGACGGTTTCCCTCTCGGCTGGCGCCCTCCTCTGCTTTCCATGCTGGTCTCAACCTTCCCCCACCCCCCCGCCCGCAAAACAGCCGGCACTCTGAAATATGGGGACAATTAATAAGTGCTAGCATCCGCCATCTGTCTTTTAAGACGTATCCTGATTTATTGTCTTTATCTGGCCCGTGTTTTTAATGTTATCGTACATTGCCCAGAGCCCTGCATTAGCAGGGATGGGGCAAGTAATACATTTAATAAAATAAATAAATAAATAAATAAATGAGGTCAGTGTGGTCCACTTAAGACAAGCGCCCCCCGAATACCCGCATGAACCGTGAATAATTCGAGAGCGTTTGCTGTCCGAATGCAGAGGAGAAAACGGTGGTGGTGGTGGTGAATTATTTCCAGTTTTCCTCCGGTAGCTTCTCTTTCTGCTGTAAATGCTGCTGGGTTCACACTAAACTGTGGTCTTGATAGGTCAGGTTTTATGCCCCCGGTGCTACAGAGCGGGGCGCATGCCTTCCAGCGGCAGCTGGCTATGACTGTGATGGCGGCGTATCCGCTTTGGACTTTTGTTGCAGTGTTATTGTTTAATCATGACACACGAAGACCGGCTGATGCCCCATATATTTTATTGCTGTACATGAAGTTCCTGCCCTGAGCTCACTCCCGGGGAGCTACGGAGAGTGAAGCCTGTAATTTTGGAAGGGACGGCTCCCACCATAAACTCTGACTTACAGACTTGCAATGGGAAGGTCTGTCTGAGCTTCAAGGCTAGGAGTCCAGCAATGAGATGCCGGTGTTGTGTCCAACAGGTACGGCTCTGTTGTCTCGGTCCTAGGACGGCCGCCTTGGGATATCCCTCGTTTTGACAGTTCATACAGCTTTAGGATTGGGGTGTGGAGATCACCCGGAACCAGGGGTCATTTCGTAGAAAAAGAGGTGCAGGAGCTCCTTAGCATGACTCATTAGCATGACTCATTTGCATATGCCACACCCCCTGACGACACCGGAAGTGTGTCAGAAGGCAACACCCACCCCTCAGGCTCCACTGGACTCTTTTGGATTGCTAGCTATTGTGGGGGGGGGCACGTGCAGATCTGTCCTCGCAGAGGAGGGAGAGCTTGTACCGGAATAAAACTTGGTCTTAAAGGTGCCACTGGACTGTTTTGGGCCGGGGGGGCTCTGCAACTTACCTGGCTGCGTCTTGCTCTGACTGAGGGCTCCTGGGAGCAGGGGGTGGGGCTTGTTGCATGTGCCCGCACCCTGCACTCTTTACTGCCAGAGCTCTGCTCCTGTGCGCGCCCGCAGGAAATGACCCCTGCACGGAATTACAACTGACCTCCAGATGACAGAGATCAGTTCCCCTGGAGAAAATGGCTGCTTTGGAGGGGGGCGACTCTGTGGCATTATTGTTTCATTTTTTGAAATAATGATTTATATCCCGCCTTTCTTCCCAATGGGAGCCAAAATGGCTGACGTCGTCCTCCTCTCCTCCATTTTATCCTCACAACAACCCTGTGAGGTAGGTTAGGCTTTGAGCGTGTCACTGCCCTAAGCTTATGGCTGAGTGGAGGTTCAGACGTGGTTTTCCTGCAGGCAAGAGATGACCAGAGGTGGTTTGCCTTTGGCCGCCTGTGAGTAGCAACCCTGGACTTCCTTGGTGGTCTCCCATCCGAGTGCCAACCGGGGCTGACCCTACTTAGCTTCTGAGATCTGCCGTGCTTGGGCTAGCCTAGACCATCCGGGTCAAGGTGTTGGACATTAGGGAAGGAGCAACAAGACGACTGGAAACGTACTGGTTTAGGCAGTTATGAGTTTTCCATGGGAAGAGGGGCCATGGAGGCTCCCCCCGGGGCAGCCGACAACTGCAAAATGACCATTTGGGCTTTGCACAGGTGTATGAGTGTGCCACGCTAGATGCTGATCCTGCGTTGCGCAGGGGGCTTGCTTGTGAAACCCCCTCCTTCCCCTCCACCTGCGTCTTTCTGCACAAAATCCCAAGGGAGGTAAAGCAGGGAGACAATCACGTCTGCCTGCTGCGGTAGCGGAGGGCCAGAGGTTCGTGTCTGAAGCATTAAAGCATACTTAACATGATTTAATTCCCCATCTCTGCTAATTTATCCTGTTGTCAGTCCCAGTCATTGTTGGAAGCCAGGGTAATCATCGGGAGTCCTGGCTTAGGGTGGGAATGGTTCCTCGGCGTGAGTGCCGCAATTTGTA
The DNA here is from genome assembly GCF_001447785.1 of Gekko japonicus. NCBI lineage: Eukaryota > Metazoa > Chordata > Lepidosauria > Squamata > Gekkonidae > Gekko > Gekko japonicus. The sequence goes on along the minus strand of NW_015161989.1, from coordinate 288,522 downwards.
GATGGTCGTAACGGTGACCCAGACCTGTCTGAGAATGACTTTCAACCAGGATCGCCTGCCCAAGAAATCTCACTGCCCATCTATCCATCTGGGTCGTTTCAGTAGAACAGTTAGATTTGAGTCCAGCGTCACCTTTGTTGTTGTTCAGTCGCACAGTCGAGTCCGACTCTTCGCAACCCCATGGACCAGCTTCCAGTCTTCCGCCGTCCTCTGAAGTTTGCTCAACTTCATGTTCGTTGCATCGATGACACTGTCTAACCATCTCATCCTTTGCCGTCCCCGTCTTCTTTGACCTTCAATCTTTCCCAGCATCAGGGTCTCCTACAGTGAGGGCTCCCTTCTCATTTGGTGGCCAAAGTATTTGAGCTTCAGTTTCATTATCTGGCCTTCCAGGGAACAGTCAGGGTTGATTTCTTTTAGGATTGACTGATTTGATCTCCTTGCAGTCCAAGGGACTCTCAAGAGTCTTCTCCAGCACCATAGTTCAAAAGAATCTATTCTTCGGCGCTCGGCCTTCCTTATAGTCCAACTCTCGCAGCCATACATGACTACTGGGAATACCGTTGCTTTGACCATGCGGACTTTTGTTGGCAGGGTGATGTCTCTACTTTTTATCATGCTGTTTAGGTTCGCCATCGCTTTCCTCCCAAGGAGCAGGCATTTCATGGCTGCTGTCACCTTAGAGACCAACAAGAGTTTCAGGGTGTGGGTTTTCGAGAGTCAAAGCGCTGTTCGTGAGACACAGTATCCACCTGAAATAAAATCCACCTGAAATAAGAGCCAGGAGGCAGCATCAGGGGAAGGCCTCGACCTCTCTGCCATTGGCCCTCCAGAAGAACTGGTTGGCCACTGTGTGACACAGGATGCTGGATTGGATGGGCCCTCACTGGTCTGATCCAGCAGGGCTCTTCTGAGGTTCTTATGAAGGCCTCGGCCTCTGTGACCTGTTGTTGGTGGTCTAGAGGAATTGGTTGGCCACTGTGTGATGTCAAATGATTGGCACAGTCATAAGACAATACAAAAAAAGTTGATGCTTAAAAAATTAAAGAATCAAAAATATGAAAAGTGAACAATAATAATATACACAATAATAGAAAAATAGAAAATTGTGACGGTGATCTCCAAAATGTCTTGCCGTTTCAAAGGTAGATTTTCTTCTGAACAAAGATGTGAGACAAAGACTGTCTCTCAGTAATTCATTGGTGACGTTTCAAAGATATCAAAGAAGATTTTCAATATTCATAACAGCTGTAATGTCTAGTAGAACCTGCCATGGGCTAAGATGATTGTAGTGTTTCAGAGGAACTGGTTGGCCAATGTGTGAGACAAGATGCTGGACTGGATGGACCCTCACTGGTCTGATCCAGCAGGGCTCTTCTGATGTTCTCAGGGGAAGGCCTCAGCCTCTGTGCCCTGTTGTTGGCTGTCTGGAGGAACTGGTTGGCCCATGTGTGAAGCAGGATGCTGGACTAGAGGGACCCTCACTGCTCTGATCCAGGAGGGCTCTTCTGGTGTTCTTATCAGGGGAAGGCCTCGGCCTCTCTACCCTGTTGTTGGCCCTCCAGAGGAACTGGTTGGCCACTCTGTGAGAAAGGATGCTGGACTAGAGGGACCCTCACTGGTCTGATTCAGTAAAGTACAGCAAAATCAGGATTCTCAGCGTGTGTAACTGACAAATGAAGAGAACACCAAGACCACTTCATAGCCCGGGCTATGCCAAACAAGCCAATTTAAGTGTGTGCACTATTGTGTGTATCGATTTATCAGTGCCTGTGAGCACATCTTGTGAATTCCAAGCTGCTTGTTTGGCTGTGAAGTTTTTCTGTCATTGATTATGTTATTGGAGAGATAGATATTGCATTACAAAAGACTTAGAGATGTGGTTAGCATTGGCTTCTTAGAGTTCTGTTCGTTTGTCAGTTATACACGCTGGGCATCCCGATTTTGCTGTATTTTACTGAATCAGAGACCATCAATCCATCAAGGTCAGTGTTGTCTACTCAGACTCACAGCAGCACTCCAGGGTCACAGGTGGAAGTCTTTCACCTCACCTCCTGCCTGGGCCTTTTTACTGGAGATGCCGGGGATCGAACCTGGGGCCTTCTGCATGCCAAGCAGAGGCTCTTCCAATGAGCCACAGCCCCTCCCTATAATAAAGCCTGGTCCCTCAGATTCAGTATTGTCTACTCAGACTGGCAGCCGCTCTCCAGGGTCTCAGTTGAGGTCTTTCACATTACGTCCTGCCTGGTCCTTTTAACCTGGATTGAACCCGGGACTTTCTGCATGCCAAGCAGAGGCTTTTCTGCTGAGCCGCAGCCCTACCCCAAAGACTGGCTTTCCACTCTGGATTGTGTTCTGTTCCTTTGGACCTGCCCAGTGTTTCATTGGCTTTCAGCCCAGCTGGAAAAATCATGGCTGGCTTTTTAAATCCATCATTTTTTGCATATTTGTGCTTTAGAATGAAAGCTGTCTGTACCTGAATGGGCGTTGTAGGATCCAGCTCGTCACAACCAGGAGCGGCATCACATGAGATGAAGACACGTTCCAGCCTGCCCCTAGAGCAGTGGTGGCGAACCTTTTAGAGACCGAGTGCCCAAACTGCGACCCAAAACCCACTTATTGATCGCAAAGTGCCAACACAGCAATTTAACCTGAATGCTGAGGTTTTACTTTAGAAAAAACAACTCATACATTAAATTAAGACGATCCAAACAAAGTAAGGAAAGCAATCCCAAATGCTTTCATTTACTTAAAATTATTTGGCAGAGAATTTGACACTTTAATGATGGTCTGGGCCTGGCTGGGGCGATGGCACACGTGCCCACAGAGAGGGCTCTGAGTGCCACCTCTGGCACCCGTGCCATAGGTTCGTCACCACTGCCCCAGAGGGAACCACTCCCAACTTTCAAGGGTGTGTGTGTGCCTTCTATATGTGTGCATTGCCACCTTCATCATGGGAACAGATGGTTATAGAGTCTAATGCATTATCTGACACTCTGTGGCAAATGCAAAGAAACTGGAAGCACTGTTTTTGTAGCAAATTTGATTTTTTTTAAAAAAAAAGTTCATTAAAAAAAAAGAGCATAATCCTATCTGTTACAGAGGCTGCATGAAATGCTCAAGTTAACAAGGCCGGGCCGGGCTGCCGCGTGGTTCAAGAATCCTTGAAAAGCCAGTCCGCGTGCATTCGCCGCATTGATCTCTGGATTATACTTGTCCCTGCAAGACGCATTTCTCGATAATTGTTTCTTACCAAAAGGAACAACACCTGTGATATCTGTCAATACAACTTTGTGGCGTGTGTGTGGGTGTGTGTGGAGCACGTGCCTAAGAGAGAGGTTTCTTGCCAGAGGCGATACCCCAAGCTGTTAAGTCGATGGAATCTACACAAACGGAGCATCGTATCGACTGCTGGATTAAGTTCCAGTCAATTAATTTTTTTTCCCTGGGCTCGATATTCCAGGATGGATGAGAGTGAGGCAGCACAGACGTGGGCGAGGGGGTGCTTTTGTTAGTCCGAGTTAAAAGTATTTGTATCGCAGGGATACTTTTAAGCCTTTCGACTGAATGGGGCACATGCCCAGCTGTGCGGCTCAATAAACTGGGGTGGAGGGGCTGTTGGTGATTTCTGCACCCTGCTGCACGCCCGGGATGGCTCCCCCCTCCGCCACGAGTCTCTTCAAAGGACCCGTTGTCGGAAAGCTGTGTACCGATTTCAGTGGAACCAACCTCCTTCCCCATGGAGAGATGTTCTGCCGTCCGAACGCAGTTATAGAAGAGATAAAATCACAACCCAGCAGCCTGAGTAGCCCTGAGTAGCCGCCTCTTACTACAGCATGGAAACTAAGCAGGGTCAGTAACGGTTAGTACTTGGATGGGAGACCACCTCTGCCTGAGACACTGGAGAGCCGCTCCCAGTCTGAGTAAGTCAGGTGTAATTTCCTGCCGGAGCACACAGGAGCGGAGCTCCGGCAGTAAAGAGCGCAGGGGTTGGGCCCATCCAACAAGCCCCACCCCCTGCTCTCAGCAGCCCTCAGTCAGAGCAAGAAGCAGCCAGGTAAGTTGCAGAGGCCCCCCCCCGGTCCAAAACAGTCCAGTGGCACCTTTAAGACCAAGTTTTATTCAGGTACAAGCTCTCCCTCCTCTGCAAGGACAGATCTGCACGTTCCCCCCCCCCAACAGCTAGCAATCCAAAACAGTCCAGTGGAGCCTGAGCGATGGGTGTTGCCTTCTGACACACTTCCGGTGATGTCAGGGGGTGTGGCATATGCAAATAAGTGATGCTAATGAGATGCTGATGAGCTCCTGCACCTCTTTTTCTACGAAATGACCCCTGGACAGTACTGACCTTGATGGCCCAAGGGTCTGAGTCAGTGGGAGGCAGCTCCATGTGCTCATGTGTATTATTGTACGTGTCATCTTGCTTTGAGTGCAGTGCCTTCTACCTTCAGGAAAGGGCCCTGGCTCAGTGAAAGAGCCTCTGCTTGGCATGCAGAAAGTCCCAGGTTCAATCGCGGCATCTCCAGTTAAAAAGGACCAGGCAGCAGGTGATGGGAAAGACCTCCGCCTGAGACCCTGGAGAGGTGTAAAGAGGGGCTGTGGCTCAGTGACAGAGCATCAGCTTCGCATGTGGAAGGTCCCAGGTTCAATCCCCGACATCTCCAGTTAAAAAGGACCAGGCAGGAGGTGATGTGAAAGACCTCCACCTGAGACCCCGGAGAGCAGCTGCCAGTCTAAGTAGACAAGACTGACCTTGATGGACCTTGAAGGTCTGATTCAGTATAAGGCAGCTTCGTGTGTTCATGTGTTATAGGGGAAGGGCCGTGGGGCTCAGTAGTAGACCATCTGCTTGGCATGCAGAAGGGCCCAGGTTCAGGTGTTTGGCATCTGTCTCAGGAATAGGTGTGTTTCTTGCAAAATGGGCTGCTCTCCTTTGAATCCTGGCAGGTAGCGTTCCCTGCTCTCGCATGCCGTTAAAGCTTTGACTGCTCCCGGGGCCTCTCTCGGATGCCGTCTCGTCTTCTCCCTTTTTCCCCTTCCCTCCCTCCTTTTCTTCCCCAGCCTGGGTCTGCTGACTCCCTCGTTCCTCTTCTACTAAATTATGCCCTATTATTTCCACCGCCTGAAGATCTCACAGCTGAAGCATTATTTCTACCCGTATTTTATATTCTCGGTGCATGCTGTAATCTGGTTTGAGTTTTTATTTTCAGCCAAACTGCTGATGCGGCAGCCGCTGCTGTTTGCAGAGTTTGAGCGGGTCGGAGTCGTCTTAAGTTTTCGAAACAGGGCTGGAACGTTAGTTCAGAGACCGTTTCCCCCACCTCCTTACCGTTTGAGTTGCAAACACAAGTGAAAAACTATGAAATGCCTACAGGACTCCTCCTAAACTCAAGAAAGGTTATAAGCATGTCACAGATCGATGCCATAGTATTCCACATTACTTTGTACAGGTTTGGAAGTTGGATAATGAAGGAACCCGACAGGAAGAAAATAGGTTCCTTTGAAATGTGGTGTTGGGGGAGAGTTTTACAGATACTGTGGGCCACCAAAAATACATTTGCCAGCATTTAGTTAGAGCCAGTGAATGTACTGTATCACATTTACAGAAATTTGCTTTTTTTTTTTTTTAAAGGAAGCTGAATTTAGAAACTTTTACTGCTCAGTTCCATTGGAAATGTCTTACTATCTGCTCAAAAGCTCCCCCCCCACCCTGGCTGTCATGCTGAGATGCCCAGATAACTAGACTGCTGTGAGGGAGGGAGGCAATACCGGCCGGCTTCGGTGAACTATATCTGCTGGCCTCGTATAAAGAAGAAGAGAAGAAGAGATTGGATTTATACCCTGCCCTTCACTACCCAAAGGAGTCTCAGAGCGGCTTACAAACTCCTTTCCCTTCCCCTCCCCACAACAGACACCCTGTGAGGTAGGTGGGGCTGAGAGAGCTCTGACAGAAACGGCTCTTTTTCAAGAACAGCTCTTATCAGAACTACGGCTTGCCCAAGGTCATCCAGCAGGTGCAAACCCAGTTCTCCCAGAGTAGAGTCCGCGCTCTTAACCAGTACACCAAACTAGATAAAGCCTATCATCCATCCATCATCTTTCTATCTGTCTGTCTGTCTGTCTCTGTCTTCCATCTATCTGTCCGTCTATCTGTCTTCTATCTATCAAATATCAATTCTCTCTCTCTCTCTATCCATCCATCTATCATCTATCTATCTGTCTGTCTGTCTATCTATCTAATCTATCTAGCATCTATCTATCTAATCTATCTCTCTACACAAACATGCACACTTATGCTGGTCTATAGATGAACGAAGTGGAAGCATTTGAGAGAGTCAAAAGCTTCCTGCGAAGAAGTGTGTACGTTAATCCCTACCTCTGTGATATCAAGACTCGGCTGTCGGAATGTGCCGCTTAACGGATTGGGAGCACAGGCTGAACTTTTCTATTCAGAAGGGTGTTGCTACTGTGGCGATCACACGCTTTGAAGGGTAAATATACTTCCCTGTCTCCATTTGGCAAATATATGTATACATCTATTTACTGTAGCTTTGATGGGACTCTGAATGCTGAAAAGTCGCCAGGCTACAAACCCCGGAAGAATTGGGAGGGCGGGACCCGGAGACTGTGTCTCATGTTCCTTTGGAAAGAAATTAGCTTACTCCCTGGAATGGTGGAAACATCTGAAGTTGCATGAAAATCTATTATTGGAGCTCTCATGTATCGTTCCGTTTTATGCTTTTTAGAGACCGGGTCGGCTTCGGCGGCATGAGTCGTTTGATGCTATCTCAGTTTTGCCTTGATGCTTTCGTATTTCCCCAATTGCCCTGAACACGGTTTAAACATAGTCAGGAAAATGGCATAGATAGGCCCTTGATAAATATTTATAAGGGTGAACAGAATCCCATGACTTTCCTGGGTTGAGCCTAGGGTTGCCAACCTCCAGGTGGGGCCTGGAGATCTCCAGGAATCACAGCTGATCTCTGGACAACAGAGATCAGTTTTCTGGAGAAGATGGCTGCTTTGGAGGGTGAGCTATGTGGCCTTACAATACAACCCCTGCTGAGCTGCCCCCTTTCACCAAATTCCACCCTCCCCAGGATCCACCCCAACCTGGAATTGGCATTTCATTCCTGAAGGTTGCTTAGCTCATTCCTGAAGGTTGCTTAGGGTTGCCAATCTCCAGGTGGTGGCTGGGGATCTCCTAGGATCACAACTGATCTCCAGGCGACAGAGATCAGTTCCCCTGGAGAAAATGGCCTCTTTGGAAGATGGACTCTGTGGCATTAGACCCCATCGAAGTCTCTCCCCTCCCCTCCACAAACCCCGCCCTCCACTGGCTCTACCCCCAAAAAAATCTCCAAGTATTCGCCAACCCAGAGCTGGGAACCCTAATTGTAGCTCCACAGTCTTGCTTTCTGGATAACGACACTGATCACCAGTTTGGTGTAGTGCAGCTGCTGGATGACCTTGGGCAAGCCGTAGTTCTGTCAGAGCTGTCCTTGAAAGGGTAGTTTCTGTCAGAGCTCTCTCAGCCCCACCTACCTCACAGGGTGACTGTTGGGGGGAGGGGAAGGGAAAGGAGTTTGTAAGCTGCTCTGAGACACCTTTGGGTAGTGAAGGGCGGGGTATAAATCCAATCTCCTCTTCCTCCTCCTCCTCCTCTTCTTCCTCTTCCTCTTCTTCTGCATTTAAACTTTTGTAGCCTTATTTCCTTTCTTTAAAACCCCCCGATTATGTCTGAATAAGTTCCTGCAAAACTTTGAATATAGGAATGGAAGCCCTTAGTGAAACTTTGAAAGGCCAAACCAGGCGGATGCAACCAGTGATTGGTTTTCAGCTTCCTTATGCTGCCTGAAAGCACAGATTCCAGCCCGGTATTACGCGAAGGCCGTTTTACCTGGGAATCATTACAGCTGTTTTCCTTTCTCAACTCTAATTAAATTTGGTATTTTAACCAATTTAGCCGCATGCCGGATTCTCAGCATTCAATCTACAAGCCTTGTGGAAGTTCAGGCAATTTTCATCTGGCTCCTAATTCCTCCTGAGTTGTCATCAACACGCTCCGTATTAATCCATTCTCCTTATAGCAGAACAGAATTGCAAGAAGATGAGATGGTAATTGGTATTCTGACTTGGTATAAATGATACTGGAAAAGGGTTTTCCAATTTTTTCAAATAGCATTTTACAAGTTAGGGGCCCATGAGGAATCCTGTGGCAGGAGGAGAAGAGCGAATAGGGAAGTTTCTTACTGAAACAGATGTCCTTCAGGGTACTGTAAGCTCTTTGGGGATTGGGTCTGATCCCCTGTTATTCCCCCCCCCAAGTGATCCTTAGCTGCCCTCAACATTCCTTAGCTGCCCTCAACATTCCTAAGCGTGTTAGACTTCATCAGGCTGTTCAGGGATTTTATTCCCTCCTCTGTTTTAAATTTTAAAAATATTATTTTACTGCGTAGCTAGGGAATTATCTCAATTATATAGGAACTCTGACCGTATCTCGGGTGGCCCTGTTTCGCTTCCTACTTACAAGACCATCAAGTTTACTATTTAAAGAGTGATTCTTTACCACCAGCAATGGGAAGAAGAAGAAGAGAACAGATTGGATTTATACCCGACCCTTCACTACCCAAAGGTGTCTCAGAGCGGCTTACAAACTCCTCTCCCTTCCCCTCCCCACAACAGACACCCTGTGAGGTCGGTGGGGCTGAAAGAGCTCTGACAGAAACTGCTCTTTTTCAAGGACAGCTCTTATCAGAACTATGGCTTGCCCAAGGTCATCCAGCCAGGTGCAAGTGGAAGAGTGGGGAATCAAACCCGGTTCTCCCAGATTAGAGTCCACACATTTAAGAAGACGAAAGGAAGATATTGGATTTATACCCCATGGCCCTTCACTACCCGATGGAGTCTCAGAGCGGCTTACAATCTCCTTTTCCTTCCCCTCCCCACAACAGACACCCTGTGATGTAGGTGGGGCTGAGAGAGCTCTTGACAGAAACTGCTCTTTTTCAAGGACAGCTCTTATCAGAACTATGGCTTGCCCAAGGTCATCCAGCCAGGTGCAAGTGGAAGAGTGGGGAATCAAACCCGGTTCTCCCAGATTAGAGTCTGCGCTCTTAACCATGACACCAAACTGCACACTTAACCACTACACCAAATTCCGTTCTAGCTCATGTCCATTTCTAATGGCTACCTGCTGACATATATTCTAGTCTGAGATGTAGACAGTAATTAGCTTTCTGTTCTTATGGGGGGAGGAATCTGAAGTCCAGGGTTTTTTTAATGCTTTTGACCTGAACACCAAATAGTAATAAAATTATATTTATTATTTACTTTGTTAGATTAGATTCCATGACCACCCTCCCCCTCTTGCACGGGTCTCAGGGCAGTTTACGACAATTTAGTTTGGTACATTACAAAATCAGTTGAAACCATAAAAACTCAATATTTCAAACATTCAAAGCATTTAAACATTTAAAGACATTTTAAAAACAAGGTGGCAGTGCTAGCATTCAGTCACGGCGGGAGGGTGCCGGGCAGATGTAAGGAACCGTCGCTGGCCTCAGCCAAAGGCCTTGGCAGAACATCTCTGCCTTACGTGGCCTGAGAAATTGTAATAGGTCAGACAGGGCACGGATGTCTCTCAGTAGAGAGTTCCACCAGGCTGGGGCCAGGGCGGAAAAGGCCCTGACCCTGGCCGAGGCCAGCCAGATATCTTTTGGGCCAGGGACCTCCAGAAGGTTCTTGTTTGCTGATCTTAATGCCCTTCGGGGGACATACCAGGAGAGGTGGTCCCGAAGGTATGTAGGTTCCTGACAGGGCTCTTTTTGTAGAAAAAGCCCAGCAGGAACTCATTGGCATGATAGGCCACATCCAACAGCAAAACTCATTAGCATATTAGGCCACACCCTGACAGCACCACTCATTACCACATTAGGCCACACCCCCATGTTGCCAGAAGTGTGGTCATCCAGCCACACCCACCTTTCCCTTCTTATTCTGTTTACCTTGTTTGTTGTCACCAGGGCTTTTTTTGTAGCCGGAACTCCTTTGCATGTTAGGTCACACACCCCTAATGTAGCCAATCCTAATTAGTTCCTGCTGTTGGGCGTGGCCTATTATGCTAATGAGTTCCTGCTGGGCGTGGCCAACTCAGGAGCCAGCCGGAACTTCGTTCCTGTGCGTTCCTGCCCAAAAATAGCCCTGGTTCCTAACCGCTAAGGGGTTTAAAGGTAAACACCAAAACCTTGAATCTGATCTGGTGCTCCACCGGTAACCAATGCAGTTCGCGCAGCACTGGATGTATGTGTGCCCTCCGCGGAGTTCCCGTAAGGACCCCTGCAGCCGCGTTTTTGTACCAGTTGGAGCTTCCAGATCAGTTTAAAGTGTAGCCCTATGTAAAGCGAGTTACAGTAAACCATTCTGGAGGTGACCGTTGCATGGATTACCGTGGCGATGTCAGGTGATAGGGGGCCGGTTGTCTGACTTGGTGCAGTGGGAAAAATGCCCACTGGACAACACTGGCGATCTGGGCCTTCATAGAGACAACGGGTCGCCCCCAGACTCCTGACGGGAGGTGCCGATGTCAGAGACACCCCATCAAGGGCTGGGAGTTGGCTCCCCAATCCAGAGTCACGCCCCCCCCCCAGCCACAGAACCCCCGTCTTTGTTGGATTCAGCTTCAGCCGGCTTTGCCATGGGGTCTGAACTGGCAGAGACTGATCAAGAGAGAGATCTTGGAGTCGTAATAGATAACTCACTGAAAATGTCGAGACAGTGTGTGACTGCAATAAAGAAGGCCAATGCTATGCTGGGGATTATTAGGAAGGGTATTGAAAACAGATCAGCCAATATCATAATGCCCCTATATAAATCAATGGTACGACCTCATTTGGAATACTGTGTACAGTTCTGGTCACCACCCCTTAAAAAGGATATTATAGCTTTGGAAAAAGTGCAGAAAAGGGCAACTCGAATGATAAAAGGGTTGGAACACTTTCCCTATGAGGAAAGGTTAAGGCGCTTAGGGCTCTTTAGCTTGGAGAAACGACGACTGAGGGGTGACATGATTGAGGTCTACAAGATTATGCATGGGAAAGAACAGGTAGAGAAAGGTACTTTTCTCTCTTTCTCACAATACAAGAACTCGTGGGCACTCCATGAAACTGCTGAGCGGTCGGGTTAAAACGGATAAAAGGAAGTCCTTCTTCACCCAGAGAGTGCTAACACTTGGAATTCACTGCCACAGGAAGTGGTGGCGGCTACAAGCATGGACGGCTTCAAAAGGGAATTCGATAAGCATATGGAGCAGAGATCCATCAGTGGCTATTAGCCACAAGGTATAGATAGGGACTCTGGGGCAAGTGATTCTCTGTCATCTTGGTGCTTGGGGGGGGGTCAACAGTGGGAGGGCTTCTAATGTCCTGGCCCCACTGGTGGACCTCCTGAGGGCCCCTGGTATTTCTGGCCACTGTGTGATACAGAGTGTTGGACTGGATGGGCCTTTGGCCTGATCCAACATTGGCATCTCTTATGTTCTTATGTTTGCCTCAACCATCCCACCATGGCCTCCAAACCCTCGGCCAGATTTTTCGGGGCGGAGTCCGGGCAGCCGCCCATCAGCAGATGCAGCTGGGCGTCATCAGCATATTGGTGCCACCCAAGGCCGAAACTCCGAACCAGCTATCAAAATGACAGGGACAATACAAAACGATGCACATGCTTGCGTGACTCACCTTCGCTTTTGAATATTACCCTTTGGACTTTATTTGTTTAATAAGTACACCCCGCCTTTCCGTGCAGTATCTCCTTGACCTGTTATGTAACCACATGTTCCAAAGACTTAACAAAGCTTTCAGAAGAGGGGGCGGTCATTTCCATGGATTCTTCACTCTTCCTGCCGACCAGTGTTCCCTCTAAGCTGAGTGAGTGTGAGCCAGCTCACAGTTTTTTAGCCTCCAGCTCACAGGTTTTTGTCTTAGCTCAGGAAGGCTGGCTCCAGAGCAAACTAATTTCTGCAGTAGCCAAATTGCTCACTCACAACTTTAATGCCGGCAGCTCACAAAGTAGAATTTTTGCTCACAAGACTCTACAGCTTAGAGGGAGCATTGCTTCCGACCCCCCCCCACTTTTCTCCCTACGCTGTTCCTGAGGGTCTGCTGACCCCCCCCCCAGGTACAATATTCCAGTGGGAAGGGGGAATTGGCAAGCCCCTGTAGCCTGAAAACGTTGGAATGGTGGGTCTGAATACCTGCCAATGATCTGGATTCAGATTCCTTCCTGAATTGTAGCCCACCTTCTAGACCAGGGGTGGCCAAACTTGCTTAACGTAAGAGCCACATAGAACCAACGTCAGATGTTTGAGAGCCACAAGACATGAACAAATATAATCCACATGTTTTTATAGGAAAATATGTAAATTTGCTTTTCCTTGACATTAAATGAGACTGCCAAAAATGAAAACAAAGGGGGGGTAAAGATAGATATTGATAATGATTAGATGGGGAGGAGGGGGAGAAAAAGAGAGAGAGGTGGAAAGAAAGCAACTTTAACTTTAAATGTATCTTCCAAGACTCCCACACCCCCACGCCAGCTGGAGTGGCTTGGAGAAGGGGTTTAAAGAGACAAATGCCTTCTCCAAGCCGGCCAGCAAGGGGAGTATGTAGGGTTGCCAAGTTTCTTACTGTTACCAGCGGGGGACTCTTTGTCCCCTCCCGGGACATTTGTGCATGCGCATAGCACCCGCGCGCTGCTGTGACGCCACCCGGAAGTGACATCATCACGCCGGGGGCGTCACCGGGCGACGCTCTAGCAGTCGCCCAAAAAACTCTATGGTACCATAGAGTTTTTTGGGGTGACTGCTAGAGCGTCGCCCAGCAACGCCCCCGGCGTGATGACGTCACTTCCGGGTGGTGTCATCATGCTGGGGGCGTGGGCCTGATCGGGTCGTTTCGGTGGTGGGGTTCCCCCCGTCGGCCCGATTCCCGCCGGCAGATTGGGGGCCGTTTCGGTGGGGGTGTCTTTAAGAACACTTTTAAAGTTAAGGTTGCTTTCTTTCTCTGCTCCCCCCGCCTCAAGCCCACCCAGGGAAGGGAACACTGGCTTGGGGAGGGAAGACCGATCGGGGAGACATGCCTCCCTTTCACTTTCCCAGCCACCCCGCCAGGAGCCGTACAATATGTGTGCAAGAGACACATGTGGTTCCTGAGCCACAGTCTGGCCACCCCTGTTCTAGACCCACAATGACTTTCGATGTCCTGCATCGTCTCTGGCAAACTTTTTCTTCTGTGCCCTACTAACGTTCCAGTGGAGCAAAAAATAAAATAAAATTAAGGAAAGTTTAGGAAATTGCTAGAAGCAAGGAAGGAAAAGGAGGCATCTCGGCACGAAGGCATCTTCCCCCACGAGACAAAGCTAAATTAGTTCTGAGATGCTTCCCCTCACCGGTGGTGGAATGAGAGACTGTTGCTCCCTCTCTGTTAGCAACTCGGAATTCGTGGAAGGAAGAGCCCAAACTGCGTAGGGTTTGGGCCGGGAAGGGGGTCACATGTCGAGAATATATGTCATATTTCAGTATGAAAAAAACAGTGGATCCAGGGCCTGGCATGGTCATGTTCTCTGGTTGCACGCAGAGGGGTTTTTTTTTTTAAAAAATGGCATAATGAATCCTCAACTTGGATCTGGGAGACACAGGATCAAATTCATTCTTGACCGTGGGTCACCTTGACCAAGTTTCCATCTCCTTGTGTCCGTTCCACACCCCTACAACGGGTCTGATGTTTCCTTTGGTTTAACTTCTGACCCCTACCTTGCAATTCAAAGGCGGCAGCTGGTGTAGAATGGCAAGATGCAGTCAAACCCTCTTAGGACCCTTTAAAGCATCCAGTTCAGCCATCACTCTGGAACCAACAGTCAGGGGGGAAAACAGTAGGAGAGAGCACACACCCACACACACGCAAATTGAAGACCTAAAGCCACAGTGGGTTTGGAAAGCAAACATGGGTTTTTAAACTATTTTTGAGAATATTGTGCGTGTGTGCACGTGCGTGCTTGCGACCCTGGAAGCCATGGTGACTTCTGGCAACTCCTAGTGGGGCTAGGATCAATGTTCCCTCTAACCTGTGGGGCCTTGTGAGCAAAAATTCTACTTTGTGAGCTACTGGCATTAAAGTTGTGAGCAGGGGTCATTTGGGGGGGGGACGCGGGGGGATGCCATCCCCCCGGGTGAGGTGCAGGAGGGCGGGGCCTGGAGCTCCCTGCTGGTGCCCGCTGGAGGTCGCCGCCGGCTGTGGGGAGGACACACTTCCGGTGATGTCAGGGGGTGTGGCATATGCTAATGAGTTATGCTAATGAGTCCCCCTAGCTCTTTTTCTATGAAATGACCCCTGGTTGTGAGCAAGAGATTTGGCTGCTGGATAAACTAGTTTGCTCTGGAGCCCCATCCTTCCTGAGCCAAGACAAAAATGTATGAGCCGGAGGCTCAAAAACTGTGAGCTAGCTCACACTAACTCAGCTTAGAGGGAACACTGGCTAGGACGTTTCAGAGAGGTGGCTTACTATTACTTGCCTCTGTGTCCCGACCCTGGTTTCCCTTGGAGGTCACCCTTCCAAGTACGTGCCACGGTTGGCTCTGCTGAGCTTCTGAGCTCTAACGCGATCAGGCTTGCCTGAGCTATCCAGGTCAGGGCTGAAACCAAACATGTTTTTAATCGGCTTCCTAACAGCCAAGAGAGGGGAAGCGCTGGCATTTTCCTTAGGCACGGAGTTCCACTGGGAATGAAGAGGCCGTCACTGAACAGGCCCTGCTTCTTGTCACCACCCCGTAGGCTCAAAAACTGGGGGCTCCCAATGACTTACTCTTCTGTGGAGGTCCATCGGGGATCTGGCTTCTCCTTCAGCACCCCCTTATTCCATAAGACAATTGTACTATGTGATCTGTGTTCAGCTGCTCCTGTGGAGGCAGTCTGCCCTGTTGCATGATGCTCACTAGACAAAATGAAAGAAGCAAGTGCTGTTCCACCCCCCACCCCGGATAGTGGAAAGCAGGTAATGGAGTGTGGCCAATTGGTGCTAACACTGGGTACCTCTCTGCCTGCGGTGTGGACTGCAGAGAACACAAGGGAACCGGCATGCTAATATAGGGAGGGGCTGTGGCTCAGTGGTAGAGCATCTGCTGGGCATGCAGAAGGTCCCAGGTTCAATCCCCGGCATCTCCAGCTAAAAGGATCAGGCGGTAGGTGATGTGGAAGACCTCAGCCCGAGACCCGGGAGAGCAGCTGCCAGTCTGAGTAGACAATACTGACCTAGGTAAGGGGCTGTGACTCAGTGCTAGAGCCTCTGCTTGGCTTGCAGAAGGTCCCAGGTTCAATCCCCAACATCTCCAGTTCAAGACGGACCAGGCAGGAGGTGATGGGAAAGACCCCTGTATGAGATCCTGGGGAGCCGCTGCCAGTCTGAATAGCCAATACCGACCTTGATGGACCGAGGGTCTGATTCAGTGTAAGGCAGCTCCATGTCGTCACATATTACAGGGGAGTGGCTGTGGCTCAGTGGTAGAAGATCCGCTTGGCATGCAGAAGGGCCCAGGTTCAATCCCCGGCATCTCCAGTTAAAAGGGAATCAGGTGGTAGTTGATGTGAAAGTCTTCTGCATGAGACCCCAGAGAGCCGCTGCCAGTCTGGGTAGACAATACTGGCCTTGATGGACCAGAGGCCTGATTCATATAAGGGAGCCTCATGTGTTCATGTATTACGATACAAGAACTCATGGGCACTCCATGAAATTGCTGAGCGGTCGGGTTAGAACGGATAAAAGGAAGTACTTCTTCACCCAAAGAGTGATTAACACTTGGAATTCATGGCCACAGGAGGGGGTGGTGACGGCTACAAGCATGGACGGCTTCAAAAGGGAATTAGATAAGCATATGGAGCAGAGGTCCATCAGTGGCTATTAGCCACAAGGTATAGATAGGGACTCTGGGGCAAGTGATGCTCTGTCTTCTTGGTGCTTGGGGGGGGGTCAACAGTGGGAGGGCTTCTAATGTCCTGGCCCCACTGGTGGACCTCCTGATGGCACCTGGTATTTCTGGCCACTGTGTGACACAGAGTGTTGGACTGGATGGGCCTTTGGCCTGACCCAACATTGGCATCTCTTATGTTCTTATAGGGGAGGGACTGTGGGTCAGGGGGAAAAGCTTGTGCTTGGCATGCAGAAGGTCCCAGGTTCAATCCCCGGCATCTCTGGTTTAAAGGATGAGATACGAGGCGATGTGGAAGACCTCTGCCTGACACCCTGGAGAGCTGCTGCCAGTCTGAGTAGGCAATACTGACTTTCATGGTCCGATGGTCTGACTCAGTATCAGGCAGCTTCCTGTATGCATGCCTCCAGGCATTCTGATAGGCGCTATGTTTTGAAGGTCCTCAGCTGGGTGTAATGCCATGGAGTCCACCCTCCAAAGCAGCCACTTTCTCCAGAGGGGATTGATCTCTGCAGTCTGGAAGTCAGCTGTCATTCTAGGAGATCTCTGGATCTGGAGGGTGGCAACTTTAGCATCAGACTCTTTTTGTTTCTGCCTTTAGTCATTCACACGCACACGCCCCGTAGAACCTACAAGTGTACAACAAATGCCATTCCGGACCCGGAAGGCCCAACCTTTCATGCTGCTCAAAACAGAGATTCCTCATTATACACTCGCAGGAACAGCGGTTGCTATTGATCCGGTTCCCGCCCCAAGTCTTTTAGCGTGCTGTTAATTGCTACGGAGCCCCAACCGGCGCTGACCTCGGAGCGACGTTCAGTCAAGGGGGGGCTCGGCGACCGCGATAATAAGCACGAGGATGAAAAGACAGCGTCTTGATCGCAGCTTAAACTTTAGGGAGTGCGATGCTGCAGTTTTGGGGGAATGTGAGCCACAGATGAGCCTCTTTGTGACTTTGGAATCTCATGTTTATGTCAATCGGGCACCATGGATGCTCGGGGAAGTGTGGGATTTGTAAGCCTGGTCAGTTTTAAGAAATGGGTGAGTGGGCACGGTTTTCTGGGTGGCCATGATGTGATGGAATGAATGAGTGGGGCGACGTCAGGGCTGGCCAGACAAGGGGGACGGGAAGGGGCCACAGCCCAGTGGCTGAGCACCTGCTTGGCATGCAGAAGGTCCCAGGTTCAATCCCTGGCATCTCCAGTTAAAAGGACCAGGCAGGAGGTGATGGGAAAGACCTCAATGGCTTGATGATCGTGGCCCTGCTTGACATACATAAGGTCCCAGGTTCAGCCCCTAAAATCTCAATTTTTTAAAGAAGGACCAGGAAGTAGGTGATGTGAAAGGAAGCTTCCCTGGTTGGAGCTGCCTTGCTCACCTAGAGGCAGCAGAGCCCTGATGGACCAACAGTCTGATTCAGTATAAGGCAGCTTCATGTATTATAGGGGAAGGACCAGTGCCTCAGTGGAAGAGTATCTCCTCGGCATGCAGAAGGTCCCAGGTTCAGTCCTTGGCATCTCCAGATAAAGAGCACCTGAGGCAGCGGGACCTCTAGTTTGGTGTAGTTGTGAAGTGCGCAGACTCTAATAGGGAGAACCGGGTTTGATTCCCCACTCCTCCACTTGCACCTGCTGGATGACCTTGGGCAAGCCCTAGTTCTGATAAGAGCTGTTCTTGAAAAAGAGCAGTCTCTGTCAGAGCTCTCTCAGCCCCACCTGCCTCCCAGGGTGTCTGTTGTGAGGAGGGGAAGGGAAAGGAGTTTGTAAACCACTCTGAGACACCTTTGGGTAGTGAAGGGCGGGGTATAAATCCAATCTTTTCTTCTTCTCCTCCACCTGTGACCATGGAGAGCGGCTGCCAGTCTGAGTAGACAACACTGACGTTGATAGACCAAGGGTCTGATTTGGTATAAGGCAGCTTCATGTAATATAGGGGAAGGGACAGTGGCTCAGTGGCAGAGCTTGGCATGCGGAAGGTCCCAAGTTCAGTCCCCGGCATCTCCAATTTAAAAAGGTCCAGGCAACAGGTGATGGGAAAGACCTCCGCCTGAGACCCTGGAGAACGGCTGCCAGCCTAAGTAGACAAGACTGACCTTGATGGACCAAGGGTCTGATTCAGTATAAGGCAGTTTCATGTCTTCATGTATTATAGGGGGCATGGCTTAGTGATAGAGTCTCTGTTTGGTATGCAGAAGGTCCCAGGTTCAATCCCCGGCATCTCCAGTTAAAATGACCAGGCAGGAGGTGATGTGAAAGACCTCCGCCTGAAACCCTGGAGAGCTGTAAGGAGGGGCCGTGGCTCAGTGGTAGAGCCTCTGCTTGGTATGCAGAATGTCCCAAGTTCAAGCCTCAACATCTTCAGTTAAAATGACCAGGCAGGAGGTGATGGGAAAGACCTCCGCCCGAGACCCTGGAGAGCTGTAAAGAGGGGCCGTGGCTCAGTGGTAGAGCCTCTGCTTGGTATGCAGAAGGTCTCTGGTTCAATCCCTGGCATCTCCACTTAAAAAGGACCAGGCAGGAGGTGATGGGAAAGACCTCAGCCCAAGACCCTGGAGAGCTGTAAAGAGGGGCCGTGGCTCAGTGGTAGAGCCTCTGCTTGGTATGCAGAAGGTCTCTGGTTCAATCCCTGGCATCTCCACTTAAAAAGGACCAGGCAGGAGGTGATGGGAAAGACCTCAGCCCAAGACCCTGGAGAGCTGTAAAGAAGGGCCGTGGCTCAGTGGTATAGCCTCTGCTTGGTATGCAGAAGGTCCCAGGTTCAATCCCCGGCATGTCCAGTTAAAATGACCAGGCAGTAGGTGATGTGAAATACCTCCGCTTGAGACCCTGGAGAGTTGCTGCCAGTCTGAGTAGAGAAGCCTGACCTCGATGGATCAAAGTTTTGATTCAGTAGAAGGCAGCTTCATGGGTGTTCATTGGGGCAGACCCGGTTGCAAAAGGGGTTGTCCTTTGCCCTGTCTACTGTGACCCTGAAAGGTGACCGCAATTAATCTCCAGTCCAGGAGCTGCTGGGAGCAAGGGCGATGATTTCACATGGCATCCATGTCCTCATCACAGTGTCCCGCATGGTTTATTTGAAAGCTCTTGTTAAAACCAACAAATTATCTTCGTTGTGTGCGGGTAATTGCATGTGTGGGAACAGGCGAGGCATGCAGGAAATTATAGCGTCCCACCTCCTTGTACACAGACATTTCATCAAAGGAATGTGAAAGCAAGACAGGGAGAAGGCAGACCTTCAGGTAGAATGCCGGGGAGGGTTGCCGGGGCCCACGTGTGTTTGCCAGGCGCTGTACGTCATATTTGTATGCACTACGTCAGAGGCCCATAATTGGTGCTTGCCTGGGGGAACCCGCGATGGCAACCGTGTCATGGGCTGAGCCTCGGTAATTGTCTCTCTTCCCAGCCTAGGTTTGGCTTTCCACCTGGAGGTCAGAGTTAACAATGGGAGGCCCTTGCAGCAAGGGAAGCTTCCCTGGTTGGAGCTGCCTTGCTCACCTAGAGGTGGCAGTGCAAATCAGGATTCCACCCATGCTAGCCATTGTTCATTTCAGGCTGATGCGCAGCAGGTGAGTCTCGGTGCCGGACGCGAGCACAGAGGAACCGCCGGGCTGCTAAAACGGCCTGACTTCATAAAGACTTTTACCCTAACTAGGGTTGCCGACCCTGGGATGGGAAATTCCTGAAGACTCTCAAAAGCTCGTATCATACCAGTGTCATCATGCCCCTGTATAAATCAGTGGTGCAACCTCATCTGGAGTACTGTGTGTAGTTCTGGTCACCACACCTCAAAAAGGATATTATAGCATTGGGGAAAGTGTATAAGAGGTCAACTGGAAAGATCAAAGGGTTGGAACACTTTCCCTGTGAAGGAAGGTTAAAGCGCTTGGGGCTCTTTAGCTTGGAGGAACGACGGCTGAGGGGGTGACACGATCGAGGTTTATAAGATTATGCATGGGACAGAGCAGGTGGAGAAAGAAGTCCTTTTCTCCCTTTCTCACAATACAAGAACTCCTTGTGGGCACTCCATGAAATTGCTGAGCGGTCGGGTTGGAACGGATAAAAGGAAGTCCTTCTTCACCCAAAGAGTGATTAACACTTGGAATTCACTGCCACAGGAGGTGGCGGCAGCTACAAGCATGGACGGCTTGAAGGGGGAATTAGATAAGCATGTGGAGCAGAGGTCCATCAGTGGCTATGAGCCACAAGGTATGGTCCATGGGGTCGCGAAGAGTCAGACTCGACTGTGCGACTGAACAACAACAAAATAGATAGGGGCTCTGGGGCAAGCGATGCTCTGTGCCTCAGTCCCTGTGCCATGTTGTTGGTTGTCCAGAGGAACTGGTTGGCCACTGTGTGAGACCGGATGCTAGACTAGATGGACCCTCACTGGTCTGATCCAGCAGGGCTCTTCTGATGTTCTTATGAAGGACTCAGTCTCTGTGCCCTGTTGTTGGCCCTCCAGAGGAACTGGTTGGACACTGTGTGAGACAGGATGCTGGACTAGATGGACCCTCACTGGTCTGATCCAGCAGGGCTCTTCTGATGTTCTTATGAAGGACTCAGTCTCTGTGCCCTGTTGTTGGCCCTCCAGAGGAACTGGTTGGACACTGTGTGAGACAGGATGCTGGACTAGATGGACCCTCACTGGTCTGATCCTGCAGGGCTCTTCTGATGCTCTTAAGGCAGGTTCATGTGTGGGGAGAGACAGTGCCTCAACGATCACCCACCTGTTTTGGGTGCAGAAAGTCCCAGGTTCAGTGCTCGGCACCTCTAGCTAAGGAACCTTAGGCAAAGACTTCTTTCTGCCTGATTCTGGAGAGCTACAGGTCAGGATCCCAAGTGAGACAGATCAATTGGCTGACACAAAATAATGCCTGGTCTAGATACGCAGCCAAACGAGGCGCTGGGATGTTCGTCATGATCTCCCCTGTCAAAACTCCCTCCAACCAAAAGTTTTAACATACCAGGGAGAAGAGTTCTGGCCCTTTGCATACTCCGCATATTTTCCAGTTGCAGAAATTTACCCACATAATTTGAAAAATGTGCCTCACGTGCCGTCTGAAGTGGCACGTCCTGTGCCGCCACCTCCGTGCCGGTGTGCAGATGTTTGATCTTGTTCGGGACAGCTGTCCCGGAGACGCGCTGTTTTACATGGCTGACGCTTCGGGGCGGCAGCCGAGCCAAGCACATCTGTTGGAGTCGACCGAAAGTGATTACAAAAGGAAGAGTTAATTGAAGGGCTGACCGGGCCTCTCCTGGAGCGTCAGTCATACCTCGAGGATGCCTGGTGCCCCTCCCAATGGGCTGTTCGGCATTATTAAAATGTTATATAAGAAACAACTCTCTCTCTCTCTTGCTCAGTGCTTTTGATAGCTGGCTTTCCTCCCCCTGACATACGGCTGGCAATGACCTGTGCTGAATCAAAACCCTCCTCTTTCAGCTCTGGCGTCCCTCCATCCTACCCTCTCTTTATCTTTGGTCATATTGCAAGCATGTGAAATGCAGCAATAAAAATGGGTCTCTAGGACTCTGAGCAGCGGGGTAGAATCTCTCAATAACAGGCATCCAATCCTTCCTTCCTTCCTTCCTTCCTTCCTTCCTTCCTTCCTTCCTTCCTTCCTTCTCCCTGTTGGGAGGGGCTGTGGCTCAGTGGCAGAGCCTCTGCTTGGCATGCAGAAGGTCCCAGGTTCAGTCCCTGGCATCTTCAGTTTGGTGTAGTGGTTAAGTGTGCGGACTCTAATCTGGGAGAACCGGGTTTGATTTCCCACTCCTCCACTTGCACCTGGCTGGATGACCTTGGGCAACTCTGGCACAGCTGTTCTTGAAAAAGAGCAGTTTCTGTCAAGAGTTCTCTCAGCCCCACCTACCTCACAGGGTGTCTGTTGTGGGGAGGGGAAGGGAAAGGAGTTTATAAGCCGCTCTGAGACACTTTTGGGTAGTGAAGGGCGGGGTATGAATCCAATCTCTTCTTCTTCTTCTTCCAGTTAAAAGGCTAAAATAGTAGGTGATGGGAAAGACCTTGATCTGGGACCCTGGCTCAGTGGTGGAGCCTCTGTTTGGCATGCAGAAGGTCCCAGGTTCAATCCCCGACATCTCCAGTTAAAAGGACCGGGCAGTAGGTGATGGGAAAGACCTCTGCCTGAGACCCTGGAGAGCTGTAAAGAGGGGCCGTGGCTCAGTGGTAGAGCATCTGCTTGGCCTGCAGAAGGACCCAGGTTCAATCCCCGACATCTCCTGTTAAAAGGACCAGGCAGGAGGTGATGGGAAAGACTTCCGCCTGAGACACTGGAGAGCTGTAAAGAGGGGCCGTGGCTCAGTGGCAGAGCCTCTGCTTGGCATGCAGAAGGTCCCAGGTTCAATCCCCGACATCTCCAGTTAAAAGGACCGGGCAGTAGGTGATGGGAAAGACCTCAGCCTGGGACCCTGGAGAGCAGCTGCCAGTCTAAGTAGACACTAGTGATCTTGGTGGACCAAGGGTCTAATTCAGTATAAGGATGTGTCTGCCCCAGTCGAGCTCCCACCCCCCACTATCACTGTGCAGCCATATTCCAGAAGCGATCCAGTTATTATTATTATTTATTTTATTATATCTATAACCCACCCTCCCCTGCAAGCGGGCTCAGGGTGGTTCACAACACAGTTCTAACAGAATGAAATATTTTAAAAATGAAGTGTAGTCTTTTAATTTCATGGCTGCTGTCACTGTCTGCGGTGATCTGGGATCCCAGGAACGTGAAGTCTGTCACTACTTCCACGACTTCCCCTTCTATTTGCCAAGGAGTGATGGGGCCGGATGCCATGATCTTAGTTTTTTTGATGTTGAGCTTCAAGCCCACTTTTGCACTCTCCTCTTTTACCCTGAGCAAGAGGCTCTTTAGGTCCTCTTCACTTTCTGCCATTAGAGTGATATCGTCTGCATATCTGAGGTTGTTGATCTTTTCCCCAGCAATCTTAATTCCCTCATTGGGTCGCCCTCAGTCACTGGTGACTGGACGGCACTTGCTGCCACCACGATGAATCTGCAAATCTGACGGTCTCTTTTGACTTTGGTTGAGGATCTCTCCCAGAGTTGTTTTCTCAGGTGCCTTTAACTGCAGTGGAAGCTGGGCTCCTCCGGAGGCTCTTCTGCTTGAGCCGTCCCTCCCCGAGATCATTAAAACGTAAGGTGTGGATGAACGGGCGCACCGTGTAGCTGTCATGGGGAGGACAGGAGAAGTTGACACTTCCCCAGCTGCTTTGAGCAGCCGTAGGACACTTTGATGTTCTTCCAAGAGGACAATTAAATGGCGTTTTGGGGATCGGCGGTGTGTTCCTTGGCTAATCAGAATGAAAGTCCCTTGTCTCTTAAAGGAACGGGGCAAGGCGTTTGAGCCTCTGCTGTTATCGCAGAGGATTCGAGGACGGCTTTCCCTTTTTTCTTTTCCTCTGGTTGCGCTGCGGGAGAGTTGACCGGGCCACAGCTGAGAAGAAAGCTGAGCCTGGGTTCTGAAGACGTTTAGATCGTAGTGTGCTCTTTTCTCTCTTCTCTAATTAGGCTTGGCCTGTTCCTAAACTCAGATGGAGACTGGGGGGGGGGCCTTCTGGGCCTTCAATGGTTACCTGGCTGAAGGCAGAGTTGCGCGGCGGCGGCAGCGCCTGGCCCCGTCAAAGTGGTGCAGAGCGAAGAGAACTTGCACCTCCGGACTTCCTTCGGATGGCTGTCTAGAACAGGGTCCCACAGCGTGGTACCTGTGGATGCCATGGCCCCCGCCAACACATTTCAAGGTGCCTGCCAAGTGTTTTTAGAGAGTGAGCAGGACCTGGTGTGGCTTTTGGCCAGCAAGTCTTCTGATCAGCTATTGGAGACTCGATTGGCTGCGCAGATTTTTGAAAATGTGAGCCCGGGTTCAGGATTCTCTTGCCCTTCCTTTTCCGGGGTGGCATTGTAGCTTCACAACAACCTTGTGCGGTAGGCCAGGTTGACAAGCAGGCTATGGTCCTCCGGGGCACCCGATGGATCCACCTTGCTGTGGCTGGTCAGTGCTTCCTTGGTCACCCCCCCCACCTCCGGCCTCAAAGCATGCCATCCTGAATTCCACAGTGTATAGATTCTGCTGTTGTGAGCATACCATGCCTCCAGTTCTTATTTACCCACTGGGAACTGGAGGAGGAGGAGGAGGAAGAGACTGGATTTCTGAAGAACAAAAGAGAAGCCTCAGTCTCAGGTGGAGGTCTTTCCCATTACCTCCTGCCTGGTCCTTTTTAAGTGGAGATGCCGGGGATTGAACCTGGGACCTCCTGCATGCCAAGAAGGTGCTCTGCCAGTGAGCCACGGCCTCTCCATTCCTACCTGAATCCCCTTGGAGCTTCTACCAGTGTTTGACTGTGCTTGCTGGGATGCGTGAAAGCAGGCCATTTCTAGCAACTTTTTTGGAAGAAGTTGGAACACAAGGCCTGTCGTATGATTCAGAAAGCTGCTGGGCTCAGCAGTAGAACGAATTTCAACAGATTATCGAGCTGCTGTTTCCCGTCTTCGGGGACGGATCTGTACTTCCCCTGTGCTGTGGGAATATCAGAAACATTATTCTAACATGTTTTTTTCTTCTCTCTCCCCCACTCCAGGCCATAAATTGCTGCAGATCATCCCGAAATTGTTCTAAAATGGCTTTAACAAGGATCGTAAAGAACATGCAGTTAGGGATGAAACCTTCAGGGGGGAATTGCCCCGTCTTTGATCACTGGTTAAAGCCATGATTGCTGGTCCCCTAGAAATGCCTGGTTAGCTGCTCTGGAAATGGGCAAACCGGTTTTGGGGAGGCCAGGGTTGCCAACCTCCAGGTGAGGCCTGGAGATTCCCTGGGATTTAACTAATCTCCAAACAAGAGAGACCTCCGGTTGAGAGGAAATGGCTGCTTTGGAGGGTGGACTCTACGGCATCGTACCCTGCTGAGGTCCCCCCCCCCAACCCCGCTCTCCTCCGGGCTCTATCATCAAGTCATCAGAAATTTCCCAACTCAGAGTCGGCACCCTGATTTGCTCTGATCTCTCAGGGCTTTTTTTGATATCCTTCTGTTCAAGGTGCCGATAGACTTTCACAGAAGCAAAGGGAATCTCTTAGGGGAAAGAAGGGAATCTACGAAAGGCGATTAAGTGGACCAAATCTTTGATATCCGGTGTATGCAGCACCGTATCCAGGGGTCATTTCCTGCCAGAGCGCACAGGAGCGGAGCTCCGGCAGTAAAGAGCCCAGGGGCGGGCACATGCAACAAGGCCCGCCCCCTGCTCCCAGCAGCCCTCAGAGCAAGAAGCAGCCAGGTAAGCTGCAGAGCTCCCCCCGGCCCCCTCGGTCCAAAGCAGTCCAGTGGCACCTTTAAGGCCAAGTTTTATTCAGGTACAAGCTCTCCCTCCTCTGTGAAGGCAGATCTGCATGTTCCCCCCCCCCAACAGCTAGCAGTCCAAAACAGTCCAGTGGAGCCTGAGCGGTGGGTGTTGCCTTCTGACACACTTCTGGTGACGTCAGGGGGTGTGGCATATGCAAATAAGTTATGCTAATGAGTTATGCTAATGAGCTCCTGCACCTCTTTTTCTACGAAATGACCCCTGACTGTACCAAAGGTCCCCTGAGAGCCGGGAAAGCCGCCTGTGTTTACTTCCTGAAGGCTCACGCCCGCACGATCTTTTGCTTTTCACACAACTATAAAAAAGGGCTTTATGTCTGGCGTACAGCCAATCAAAGCAAGGACTTTCATTTACCCTGTCCGGTGTTTTTTTTTTTTTTAAAGAGCACCGTTTCACCACGGCCCCACTTTCAGTGCACTGTGTTCCAGGACTTTTCGTGCACCTTGGGCTCTGCTTCACGCGGTAGGGTCCCGACTGGTTTCTCCTGACCAGTTGTATCCCTTGAATGAGTAGGGTGGGCGTTCTTTCTCCCTTATCCACCTCCCCCTTCGAAACAGGCGGTTGCTGTTCACGTCCCACGGCCTTTTGCGTTAAGTCTGCCTTTCTCGGCAGCCATTTCTTCTCTTTTTCTCCTGAGTCAATGGTCCTTGGGTGGGCTGGTTTTGAAATCCCATCTGTGGATCCAGGTTGCCAGCTCCGGGTTGGGCAATACCTGGAGATTCGGGGCGGGGGGTGGAGCCTGAGGGGGCTGGGGGCTGGGGAGGGGAGGGACTTTTGTGGGGCATAATGCCACACAGCCCACCTTCCAAACTGGCCATTTTCTCCAGGTGAGCGAACTGATCTCTGTCACCTGGAGAGTAGGTGTAATCCCACGAGATCTCCAGCCACCACCTGGAGGTTGGCAACTCTAATGCTAGGCCCAGGGGCGGGGCTCATGCTGTGTTTTGAAGGCTCAGACAGCGGCAGATGCACCCCTCCCAGGTATCTCAGTAGCGAGTGTGGACTTGTACCAAAGTCTGATTCAGTGGCTAAGACAGGAACCCTGTGCAGGGGTGGAGAATGTTTGTGGGGGAGAGGGGTTTGCCCACGGGGTGGGAGGCCTTAAGGGATTATGCCCAAGGACTTCTTTTGCGAAGGTGGATTTGGAGGAACAATTGGAAGAGAGAAGGAGGAGGAGGGGGGGGAGGGTAGGGGGAGGAGATTGGATTTATACCCCGCCCCTCACTACTCGACGGAGTCTAAGAGCAGCTTACACTCTCCTTCGTTTCCCCTCCCCACAACACACACCCTGTGAGCAATGCTCCCTCTGAGCTGTGGAGTCTTGTGAGGAAGAATTCTACTTTGTGAGCTATTGGCATTAAAGTTGTGAGTGATTTGGCTGCTGCATAAATTAGTTTGCTCTGGAGCCCTCCTTCCTGAGCTAGGACAAAAATCTGTGAGCCAGAGGCTAAAAAACTGTGAGCTAGCTCACACTAACTCAGGTTAGAGGGAACACTGCCTGTGAGGTAGGTGGGGCTGAGAGAGCTCTTTTGAGAACTGCCCTTGAGAGAACAGCTCTGAAAGAACTTGTGACTGACCCAAGGTCACACCAGCCGCTGCGTGTGGAGGAGTGGGGAATCAAACCCGGTTTTCCCAGATTGGATTCCGTGCTCTTAGCCACGACACCAAACTGGCTGGAGAGAGGGGTGGGGGTGAGGCAAGATGTTCTGGGCTAGAGGTCTAGTCCAAGTATGCAGCTGGAGGGGAACGGATGATGTCTTTTAACAGGGCAGGAGATCTGGGGACCAAACGGTCGAAGATACTGGACAAAGCAGTGCCGTAGTTCACTCCGAAGTCCACTTTGGAAAGTTTCATCCAGGCATTTGCCCTGGCGGACACCCCTGTGTTGCATCAGACACAGCTACCCCAGAAAGTGACTCCGGGGGCCAAGCCTGAAGTAATACTGGGGCACTGCGAGTCTGCGACTGGCTTCCCAGGTGTGTATTTTAACTCTAGAAAAGCAGTCGCTGGTAGGGGGTGTGATAAGGATTGGGGGCCAGGTGTGGGAAAGGGTGCCTTCATTGTAGGCCCGGGCCAAGGACAGCTGGATGTCTTTACGGCCAGGGATCACCAGCAGATGGTCATCCGAGGAGCATAACGCTCTCCCAGGGGGACATATCGGAGGGGATGCTCCCGCAGATACGTTGCTCCCTGACCGCTCAAGGCCCTGAAGGTCAGCACCAAAACCTTGAACTTGACTAGGGACATATTGTGTAGTGGGTGAACCGCATGGCAAGGCCGCTGCGGGACGCGTAGCACCCTGCACGCTTCACTGGCACACCGCAAAGACAAAGAGGAACGGCCGGTGGGCCAACTATCTACACCTATGGGGACGCCCCCCCTAGGTCCTGTTGGTGGGTTTGAATCTCCTGCCAACGTCCCATTGGTCCCTCCGTGGAGAGACCAGGAGCCTTGTCCCCATTGTTCTTCCAGAGTCAAGCTCTGGGGTGTTCGCTGGCCCCTGGTGGCGATCAGTGGACACAACAAGAAACCACTGGAAGCCAGCGTGGCTGATGCAACACAGGTTGCATACGCACCCTCCATGATGTTCCCATCAGGACTCACACCGCCACATTCTGGATCAGTTGGCATTTCCGGGTCAGTCTCAAGGGCAGCTTCAGCAGGGTGTAATGCCCTGGAGTCGCCCTCCCGAGCAGCCGCTTTCTCTATAGCCTGGAGATCGGTTGCAATTCCCGGAGGTCTCCAGGCCCACCGGAAGGCTAACAACCCTCCACCCGGTCCTCTTTGTTACTCCTTCAGTGCCAGAGCAGGACTGGAGGAGGCGTGGAGCTGGGAGAGGCTCTTCATACTCAGTACTTCCAAAGTACGAGACTTTGAGCTCTGCCGTTTGCACACCTTTGTTTCAGTGCGGGCCCATACCTACCTTTTCTCCAGGTGGGGGGAACACAAAGCAAAAAATCTCGGCCTGCGCCTAGCCGGGAGAGGGATGAAATCCTCGAGATAAATTGCCTTCTTGGAAATGTTCACTCAGCTCAAATTTGCATACGTTTCTGTTGGTTCTGCAGCCGCGGCGGCTGAGATTCCTTTTTCGCTCCTGAAAGATTCAGGTGACGCGCTTTCCCTCTCGCCAGCTCTCTTTTTAAAAAAAACCTCTTCCCCCCTGGTTTGCTTCTAGAAGGCGGGGGGGGGGAGGCTAATGAGCAGGCACTCGGGGGCATCAAACTGCTCCCCCCCCCAGCTCTCGACAGCCAGTCCGTAGGCCCTGGGTTGCATATCCAGCTGCACACGGAACAATTACCGGAGGATTAAAAAGCAAATCGGATTAGAGTGGGGGAATGCACAGAAACAATTTGGAGAGCCGTCGCTGGGAACGTGGTTTGGGTGGGCTGGGGGCTGTCGCGAGAACTGCGGGTTTGCCATTACACATGTGCAGGACGCATGAGACCCTTTGTGGGGAGTCCCGGAAGTTCTCCGTGGGCATGTGAAGGTGTGTGGTTAACAAAGAGCGTCTTTCTAAGTCGCATAACGCAAGAAGAGACACGGGAATTATCGTCGAGGGGGAGGCAGGTGAATCGCACTGGGTTGAAACTCAAGGGTCATTCATCTGTAAGCTCCTGGGGGAGGGGGGCAGCTCACCGGCCAAGTAAGGCAGGTACTGAACCACCACACGGTCTGGGCTCACTGCTAGCACTCAGCAGGCGTGGATAAGAACAGGCATCTGTCACCTCCTGGCTCCGTGTTGCTGCTGGTTGAGGCCAAGCCCCTGTGGCACAGGAGGATGCAAAGTCTTGCCTTGTGAGGCGGACTAAATGCCTTGTATCACGGGTCCCCGACACGGTGCTCATTGACCACTTTCCTGGAGCCTGCCAAGTGTTTCTTTAGAAAGTGGGCTGGGCTAGGTGAGGCTTTTGCCCAGCAAGGTTTCTGATTGGCCACTGGAGGTTTGATTGGCTGTGCAGATTTTTAAAAAACATTGCTTTCGCAGCAGGTACCACTACAGCTCAAAGAACTTCACGGTGGCAGCCATTTTGAGAGCCAGTTCGGTGTAGCGGTTAAGAGTGGCGGACTCGAATCTGGAGAACCGGGTTTGATTCCCCACTCCTCCGCCACATGCAGCCAGCTGGGTGACCTGGTGTCAGTTGCACTGGGCACTTTAGGGGCGGGGTTCCCCCTGCCGGCCTTTTCCGGACTGGCGGATTGGGGGCCCTTTTAGCGAGGGAACCTCCGCTGTCCCGGAGGACCTGGCAGCCCTAATCAAAAGTATTATTATTATTAGTATTATTATTACTATTAGCCAGTTTGGTGTAGTGGTTAAGAGCGCGGACTCTAATCTGCGAGAACTGGGTTTGATTCCCCACTCCTCCACATGCAGCTGCTGGTGTGACCTTGGGTCAGTTACAAGTTCTTTCAGAACCATTCTCTCAGGGGCAGTCCTCGAAAGAGATCTCTCAGCCCCACCTACCTCACAGGTATCTACTGTGGGAAGGGGAAGGGAAGGAGATTGTAAACCACTCTGAGTGAAGGGTGGGGTATCAATCCAATCTCTTCTTCTTCTTCTTTGTGGCGGGCTCTGCCACCTGTGGCAGATATTTTGTGGTAGCCATTTTGTGGCTGCGCCCATCACGCACTGTCAGAGTTCCAAAGATGCCCACAGGCTCAAAAAAGGCTGAGGACCCCCTATCTTGAACAGGCCCTGCTAAACCAGTCCTGTTTAACAATAAAGCTTTTTAAAAAATCAGGCAGTGTATGGGAGATTCGAATTCAGTAAGATCTGAGAGACCAACAACATTTTCGGGGCAGGAGATATCTGATGAAGGGAACTTTGACTCTCTAAAGCCCAGATCCTGAAAAAAGAGCCAGTTTGGTGTAGTAGTTAAGTGTGCGGACTCTAATTTGGGAGAACCGGGTTTGATTCCCTCACTCCTCCACTTGCACCTGGCTGGATGACCTTGGGCAAGCTGTAGCTCTGATGAGAGCTGTCCTTGAAAAAAGAGCAGTTTCTCTCAGCCCCACCTACCTCACTGGGTGTCTGTTGTGGGGAGGGGAAGGGAAAGGAGTTTGTAAGCCGCTCTGAGACACCTTTGAGTAGTGAAGAGTGGGGTATAAATCCAATCTCTTCTTTTTCTTTTACCTCACA
Organism: Gekko japonicus; assembly: GCF_001447785.1. Classification (NCBI taxonomy): domain Eukaryota; kingdom Metazoa; phylum Chordata; class Lepidosauria; order Squamata; family Gekkonidae; genus Gekko; species Gekko japonicus. The sequence goes on along the minus strand of NW_015161989.1, from coordinate 258,032 downwards.
GGGTGTCTGTTGTGGGGAGGGGAAGGGAAAGGAGTTTGTAAGCCGCTCTGAGACTCCTTTGGATAGTGAAGGATGGGGTATAAATCCAATCTCCTCCTCCTCCTCCTCCTCCTCCTCCTCCTCTTAGGCGCTGCTGGATTCGAATCCAGCTCTACTACTGCAGACCAACATAACTTCCCTCTGAAACTTTCTCTTCTGCAAAGGAAGAGTAGTTTTTGGCTATCCAGAAACTCACTGATGCTTGACACACGAACACATGAAGTCTAAATCAGACCAGAATGTTGTTAATAGATGAATACCCACTGGCTACAGTGGGTAGCGTGAAGTTCTTCACGGCAGCTTGTAAAATCCATCAGTTAATGAAGATTTAAATCTTTTAATAATATTATCTGAAGAAATGTTGTCATAGCTGTATTTTTTAAGCATCATTCATACTTATATGTGGGAGAACTAATTTTAAAAGTCTTTTTAATATTTAAGTATACAAATTCTGTTATGCTTGTTGCTGGTCAGGGACCATTTTAATAAAGATCGATTGATTGACTATTCGTTCATCAAGCTCAGTATTGTCTACTCAGACGGGTAGCCGCTCTCCAAGGTCTCAGGCTGAGGTCTTTCACGTCACCTGCTGCCTGGTCCTTTTAACTGGAGACGCTGGAGATTTTAAGGGTGGAGCCTGGGGAGGGTGTGGTTTTGGGAGGGGAGGGATTTCAGCGGAGTATAATGCCAGAGAGTCCGCCTTCCAAAGCGGCCATTTTCTCCGGGGGAACTGATCTGTGCCGCGTGGAGATCAGTTGTAATCTTGAGAGATCACCAGCAACCGTTAATGCCAGAGGAAGGTGCCTCAGCCTTGCTGGTTGTTCTAGTTGTTCCTAATTGTTTGGTGTAGTTTGGTGTCGTGGTTAAGTGCGCGGACTCTAATCTGGGAGAACCGGGTTTGATTCCCCACTCCTCCACTTGCAGCTGCTGGATGACCTTGGGCAAGCCGTAGTTTGGATAAAAGCTGTCCTTGAAAAAGAGCAGTTTCTGTCAAGAGCTCTCTCAGCCCCGCTGACCTCACAGGGTGTCTGTTGTGGGGAGGGGAAGGGAGAGGAGTTTGTAAGCTGCTCTGAGACACCTTTGGGTAGTGAAGGGCGGGGTAGAAATCCAATCTCTTCTTCTTCCTCTTCTTCTCTTCTTGTCTTGAGATGGGAAAGGCATTGGCAATGACAGGTGGTTAATTAGGCCATGCCCTACCTCACTGTAGACTGGCCTGCACTGCCATTGCCGAAGAGAATCAAAAGAGGAGGAGATTGGATTTGTGCCCTGCCCTTTACTACCTGAAGGAGTCTCAGAATGGCTTACAATTCCTTTCCCTTCCCCTCCCCACAACAGACACCTGTGAGGTAGGCAGGGCTGAGAGAGCTCTTTCAAGGACTGCTCGTGAGAGAACAGCTCTGAGAGAACTTGTGACTGGCCCAAGGTCACACCAGCAGCTGCATGTGCAGGAAGGGGGAATCAAACCCGGTTCTCCCAGATTGGAGTCCGCGTTCTTAACCACGACACCAAGCTGGAGCCAAATGCGTCTGATGATGAAATCGCCTTCTGTGCTTGTCAATGAGTTTCAGTCCCCTTCCCCCTTTCCCTGAACGGTATAAGAGGAAGCCGGCCTCCGAGCGAGCAATTATCTGGACAATATGCTGGCACGGGCTTCCTAGGCTGGTGGAACTGTCATTAGTAGGGAGAGACATCAGCCTATTAGCGGGGCCGCTGCCTCATTAAGGCGGCTGCGATGAGCACCACTAGAGAGGCAAAGTTTGCAAACACCACGCCACTTAATCAGTAGCAGCGCCGCTGAAGTTGTTGGGAATGCTTTGAGGCCACTTGAAGCAAAGTGCCTTCTGAAGTGGGTGAGCCCCCTTGGAGCAGCTTGTAAGGGCACGGAGAGCTACCTGTATGCGGAGGGGGAAGGGCAGTCACCTGTAAGCAAAGGAGAGCCGTCGCCAGGGAGTGGAACAAGCTTGCAAAACCCCAGGTAGGATGTTGGCGAATGTGTGGCCACTGAACTAACTGAGAGCCAGTTTGGCGTAGTGGTGAGGAGTGCAGACTCCAATCTGGGAGAACCGGGTTTGATTCCCCATGCCTCCACATGAAGCCAGCTGGGTGACCTTGGGTCAGTCACAAGTTCTCTCAGAGCTGTTCTCTCAATGGGAGTCCTTGAGAGAGCTCTCTCAGCCCCACCCACCTCACAGGGTGTCTGTTGTGGGGAGGGGAAGGGGAAGGAGATTGTAAGCCACTCTGAGACACCTTTAGGCAGTGAAGGGCGGGCTATAAATCCAATTTCTTCTTCTTCTTCAAAAGACTTGTGCTGCTATCTTGAAAGAGGTTGGTTTCGAAGGCCTCGTTCCAGCCATTTTGACTTGGAAATCTCATCTTTGTTCTTCTTTCCTCCCATATGAATCGGACTTAGAATCCTTTACTTATGCACCATTTTCTGTTTCCTTATACCATTTCTTTTTAGTGATAACATCTTTCTACACTGTTTGTACATCTATAAATTAATGTCATAAGAACACCAGAAGAGCCCTGCTGGATCAGAGCAGTGGTCCATCTAGTCCAGCATCCAGTGGCCAAACAGTTCATCTGGAGAGCCAACAAGAGGGCAAAGAGGCCCAGGCCTTCCCCTGTTGCTGTCTCCTGGGCACTGGGATTCAGAGATTGACTGCCTCTGAACATGGAGGTTCCCTTTAGTCACGCTGGCTAGTAATCACATAAAAGAAATTAGGCAACAGAGGTTTAATTGTCCTTCATTTAATTTAATTGTCAGTGGGAAAGCAGAAGTAACGCCACTTGGCTCTGGAAACGGTTGACGGGGCCATGGGAAAAGGAACTGCCCTGTGAAAAAGAAGACGGGCTTTGGCCAAGTTAACTTTGCCCAACAAAGCCAGTGGTGGTTCTGGGGTTATAAACAGGATTCAGGGTTTTGTCGACTCCATTCTGAGTCGAGGCTTCTTGGACAGCCTGTTCCCTGCTGCCTGCCTGTTACTCCACCACAACGATGCTTCATAGTATTTTTTGGACCATAAGACTCACTTTTTCTTCCAAAAAAAGTGGGAGGAAAAGTGAGTGCGTCTTATGGACCAAAGGTTCAGAATATTTTTTCCCCCTGTTTTCCTCCTTTAAAAACTAGGTGCGTCTTAAGGTCAGGTGCGTCTTATGGTCCGAAAAATACGGTACTTTTGTTGTTGTTCTTCAGTCGCACAGTCGAGTCCGACTCTTCGCAACCCCATGGACCAGGTCACGCCAGGCCCTCCTGTCTTCTGCTGTCCTCTGAAGTTGGCTCAATTTCATGTTCGTCTTTGCAGCATCGGACTTTCCTTTCACCATCAGACACATCCACAACTGAGCGTCCTTTCGGCTTTGGCCCAGCCGCTTCACTCTTTCTTTTCCGGGGTTACTTGTACTTGCCCTCTGCTCTTCCTCAGTAGCATATTGGACACCTTCCGACCTGAGGGGCTCATCTTCCGGTGTCATATCTTTTAGCCTTTTGTTACTGTCCATGGGGTTTTCTTGGCAAAAATACCGGAGAGGGTTGCCATTTCCTTCTCCAGTGGATCACGCTTGGTCTGAGTTCTCTGCTGCAGTCTGTCCGTCTTGGGTGGCCCTTCACGGCATAGCCCACAGCTTCATTGAACTACGCAAGCCCCCTCGCCATGACAAGGCAGTGATCCATGAGGGGGAGTAATCTACTTGGGGTACGTCTTATTCTGATAGAGGAACGGACTCCTCCCGCCTCATCCGCTATCTGACTTTCTTCCGGGATCCGTTCCTCATCCGTCTTCTCGTTTCTGCCTGGTATCAAAGTGGCTATCGCAGTGGAAAGGAACCCTTGTGTTCCTGTAGCACATACATTCCTCTTCAAGCTGTCTGGCTGCGGTTTCATTCATTCATTCAAATGCAGCCATCGTCGGGAGATAAGATTACTCACACTAGATCTCAATCTCTCTCGATTTGGCAGACAAATTTAATTTGAAAGACTTAAAAAAAAGAAAGAAAAGAAATATCATGCCGTTCATGTCCCCATTTGTCAGGAAAGACAGTCAGGCCTGACTAATGCTCATCTATGGAGGAAGGTGGAACCCCTGAGTGTTGCTTGGTATAGTATTCTGCAAAGCTCAAAGGAGAAAGTGGGGAGAGGAATTATTTGAGCAGGGTCTGGTGTCAAAAAAACCCGGCTGGCATTGTGAGGCTCCTTTCCTGAACACACGCATGGACATATGAAGCTGCTGTATACTGAATCAGAGCCTTGGTCCATCAAAGTCGGTATTGTCTACAAAGAATGGGAGTGGCTCTCCAGGGTCTCAGGTAGAGAGGTCTTTCCCATCACCTGCTACCTGGTCCTTTTTAACTGGAGATGCCGGGGACTGAACCTGGGACCTTCTGCATGCCAAGCAGATGCTCTGCCACTGAGCCACAGCCCCTCTTGACAGCTCTCCAGGGTCTCAGGCAGAGAGGTCTTTCACATCACCCACTGCCTGGTCCTTTCAACTGGAGATGCCAGGGATTGAACCTGGGGCCTTCTGCATGCCCCTCCCCTATAATACGTGAATGCATGAAGCAGCCTTATACTGAATCAGACCATCGGTCCATCAAGGTCAGTGTCACCTACTCAGACAGGCTCTTGAGGGTCTTCCACATCACCCTACCACCTGATCTTCTTAACTGGAGATGTCGGGGTCTGAACCTGGGACCTTCTGCATGCCAAGCAGATGCTCTACCACTGAGCCACAGCCCCCTCCTCTATAATACATGAACACATGAAGATGCTTTAAAAAGAAAGAAGAGGAGAAGATTGGATTTATGCCCCGCCCTTCACTCGGAGTCTCAGAGTGGCTTAAGATCTTCTTTCCTTTCCCCGCCCCACAACAGACAGCCTGTGAGATAGCTGGGGCTGAGAGAGCTCTTGAGAGAACAGCTCCGAGAGAACTTGGTACTGATTCAAGGACACACCAGCAGCTGCACGTAGAGGCGTGGACAATCAAACCCAGTTCTCCCAGATTAGAGTCTGCACCCTTAACACTACACCAAACTGAATAAGACCCCTTGGTCCATCAAAGTCAGTATTGTCTACTCAGACCACAATTCAGTTCTCTTAGGTTCTCAGGCAGAAGACCTTCACATCCCCTCCTACCTGACCCTTTTAACTGGAGATGCCGGGGATTGAACCTGGGATCTTCTGCATGCCAAGGGAAGGCTCTTCCACTGAGCCATGGCCCCCTCCCTTTTCTCCATTGAAGAGTTAATAATATATTTGCAGTTACCTGATCTTTAGGAAGAACGGGCAAAACTTTTCATTCCTTGGCTGAATACCTATCAGTCGCTGCAACCATAAACTCTGAGATTTAAATATGTTTACTTGTTTTATAAGCTAGTAAGATTTATCTGCGTTTGTGAATGGAAGGCCTGTAAAACTGAAAAGAGTGGAAGATTCCTAAGTTATAAAAAACATGTACATGAAAGTTTTTTAAGTCTCTCTTTGAGATTGAGGTTAATTATAAGAAGATGCAGAAACGTAATTAGTATCCTTTCTAGGGAGCATGATAGGTTCCCAGGAATTTTGATTGCATTCTTACCTTTTTAATTTCCTCCTTCTGCTTTTTTTATTATTCATGCCATGACCTCAGGGTTCCAAATTTTGTCGTGCAGCGGAATTGGCATTTTTGTCGAACAGGTGGGATTTCTCCCCCCCTCCCTTCAATGGGCTGTTAACCCCTCGCTTGCCAGGGGAATGGAGGGCAGAGTGGCAGAAGGAGTGCATTTTCCTAACGGCACAAATATATGTCTTTGGGGAATTAGAACTGCCCTGAATTTCTGCCCTCATGCATTTCTCGGACAGATAGCATGCTTTTGAAGGGAGTCAAAAGTGTGGGGCCGGTTTAAAGGCATTGTTTCCCTGATCGGAGCAGTTTCGGCAGCCAGCGTGGTGTAGTGGTTAAGAGCGGCGGACTGTAATCTGCAGAACTGTCATTGCGCCTGCTCTTGTCATTCGCCTGCTAATGTCATTCGCCACCTGAAATCACTCCAGTTACCGATAAATAGGACAGATGGACTCCCGTTCTAGCTGTATCTGAAGAAGGGAGCCGTGACTCACAAAAGCTCCTGCCCTGCCACAGATTTTGTTAGTCTTTTTTTTTTATATAGTTAACTCTCCTAAAAAGAATTTTATTGCTTTATATTTTTCAGAAAAAAGGGAGGGTATATAGTGGGATTAAGAAAAGTGGTGAGTGGTATCTTTGTTAGTAAATTAATCTTTTATTAGTAACAATAAGTTCTTCAGCTTCTTCTGTGTTTGACTGATCGTCTTTTATCTTAACCTGCAAAAAACAAAATTTTTAGTAATGTTAATAGTGTCCTTTTGGGTTAGTACAGTCCTTTAATGCGCTCTCCGAACAAATCTTCAAATCTTGGGGTTTCTTCCTTTTACATCCCTCAGGTTATAAGATGGACCTTTAACTGCTCCTTCTTCCGGTTTCATGTCCTCCCTCTCCGAGCTGCTGTCTTCTTCTCCGCTCAATACTTCCCATTTTGCAAGTTCTGCCTCCTCCTCTGAACTGGCATGCCTCTTCAAAAAGTCTTGAGCTTTGAAAATGGAGTCAATCTTCTCTCTTTTCTCTTCAAATTTGAAAATAAGTCCTTCTAGAATCAACCATCTGTAATTGATTTGATGGTTTCTCAAGAATATGGTCAGTCCTTTATAGGCTTTCCGCTTCATTCAAATTTCAAATGGAACATCTTTCAAAATTCTTATAGTTTGCTCTCCAATCATCAAAGGCGTAGCCGATTTCGCTCTCAAAATTTGATCTCTGGTACGTTGCTTGGTAAACTTAACTACCACTTCTGCTGGCACAGATTTTGTTAGTCTTTAACTGCGATCGCACACATTAAATCATCCACTTTCAGTGCACTTTCTAATTGGATTTTGCCAGTTCACACGGCAAAACCCAGTTGGAAAGTGCATTGAAAGTGGATTATTTCGTGTGTGCGATCGCAGCCTTTAAGGTGCCACTGGACTCTGGCTCTTTTCTACTGGAGAACCGGGTTTCACTCCCCACTCCTCCTCCTCCTCTCGAAGCCTGCTGGGTGACCTTGGACCACTCACAGGTCTCTCAGGACTTCCAGCCCCTCAGCCCCACCTACCTCACAGGGTGTCTGTTCTGGGGAGGGGAAGAGAAAGGTGATTGTAAGCCGCTTTGAGACTCCTTAGAGTAGAGGGGAAAGAGGGTATAGAAATAAACTCTTCTTCTATTTGAGCAGGGCAGGTTCTTCCCACTAGGTTTTTCTGCTTTTATGCTGTTTTTCTGTGTCGTAGCTCCAATTTTACCCTTTATGGGCCCCGGTCACACGGGCCAGATAACGCAGGGCTGTTCACCCCAGCGCAAAATAAATCGCGGTAGCCCGATCACACGGTTCCCCGAGTCTCCGTGCTTAGGCTGTTAGCTGGCGATCACACGGCGATGTTGCAGTGTGGCAAAGAAGCGGCGCGACGCAATCACACAAGCATTTCACGTTTGTGCGCATGCGCAGTTCCACGGAGCAGCACTGCTTTCAGTTTCGTGTTTGTGCACATGCACTTACGAAAAACATCCGGTTTGCGACGGGATGTGGACGGGCGCCGGATGCCACAGGATACTAGCACTCCCGCGATCAGGCGCCCGCCTGTGCTGCGCGTTTTCCGGATACTAGTGCACTTTCCTTGGTACTTTTAAACTCCGCATCTTCGGCGGGACACCATGGGTTGGCCACGGGTGCGCTACGCTTCCCAGATGTTGCGGTGTGATCGCGCCCTGAAAATCCACCCAACATTCATGCCTTTGCCGTGGCAAATTCTCCGTGTGACTGGGGCCATGGATTTGTATTTTCCTATCTGTATTTAATCTGATCTTGTCCAAAGTAAAGGCTTGTCAAAGTAAAGTATATGACTCCCAGCCAGCCAGGGATCACGCAGTGAATGGGATGGCGTCACGGAGTCATGGAGCCGATTAGATGTGACTGGTGATGTCATAGAAAACGAAGCCCCGTTGTCCCCACGCTAACGTCCTGAGCCAGCTTTAGTTATGCCAGGACGGGCCTTGAAATGCACATCTGGCCACACATCTCGATGAAAGCAATCCAATCCAAATAAGGACATAAGAATAAGTAACATCTGCCATGGCTCAGTGGGAGAGCACCTGCTTTGCTTGCTGACAGTCTCAAATTCAGTCCCCACCGCTACCAGTTAAAATGAGCTCAAGAGTTAGCAGGCGTTGGGTGAGACCTAGGGTTGCCAACTCTGCTTTGGGAAAATTCCTGGCTATTTGGGGGTGGAGGCAGGGGAGGGCGGGGTTTAGGGAAGGTAGAGACTTCAGTGGGAGTATAATGCCATAGAGCCCCCCCCTCCAAAGCAGCCATTTTCTCCAGGGGAACCGATCTCTGTTGTCTGGACGTTGTTCTGGGAGGTCTCCAGGCCTCGCCTGGAGGTTGGCAACCCTACATGACAGGCTGCCGCCCTTCATTCCAAGCGGACTGACTTGAGCTAGGTAGACCAGAAGCCTGACTCTGCTTTTTATATTGACACATTTTCATATGTCCACTCTTCTTGTTCAGTCGCAGAGTCAAGTCTGACTCTTCGCGACCCCATGGACCACATCACGCCAAGCACTCCTGTCTTCCGTCATCCTCCAGAGTTTGCTCAATTTCACGTTCATTGCCTCGATAACACTGTCTGACCTTCTCATCCTTTGCTGTCCCCTTCTTCTTTGACCTTCAACCTTTCCCAGCATCAGGGTCTTCTCCAGTGAGTGCCCCCTTCTCATTGGGTGGCCAAACTGGCTAATCTTCGGAGTCAGTTTCTTCTCTCTCTCTCTCTCTATCTCTCTCTCTCTGTGTGTGTGTCCGTGTCTGTGTGTAAAATGCCATCCAGTTGCAGCCGACTTATGGCGACCCCACAGGGATTTCAAGGCAAGGGATTAAGCAGAGGTGGTTTGCCATTGCCTTCCTCTACAAAGTCTTCCTTGGTGGAAAGTGCAGCTAGGGAATGTGAAATCGAGCCCATCCTTATTCAACTCTTTTTGGCTGTGGATGTGTCCCCCCCAGCCCTTTCCGCTGGATACAAGGAACTTCTGTCTGTTTCCCCTTTAAGTGTGTCTTTGAGATGGTTCAGGAGAGTGCAATTCGATCTCATTGGGCTTTCCCTCAGGTTAATTAGCATTTGAATGTTTTACTGAAAGGTCACTTGGTTTCTTGCCTCCGTGGAGCTGGCTATTCCCGTTTTGGGCGCCTTCCAAATGGCACCATGCATTTGTGGTGAAGTATGCGGGACTGGACACCTTTTTGAATTCTCTCTCCCCAGTTGACGAGGGGGGGATTTGCATAGGCCTTTGCTGTGTTCAGGTTGCTGAGTTTAATGGATGTTGTGTGTTTTTGTGCCGGACTTCGTTGTTGTTGGGGATCCAGTAATGGGCAGAAAGGCCAGGGGAAAACATTTTAATGAATGAATGAATCGATAAATGGCTTCTTGTGCCGGACATGAGAACGTGCTCGCCACCTGTGTTTGGGACAGTGGATTGCAAAGACGAGTTTGCTACCTCGCCGTCTATTCTTTGGCTCCAACTTCACAGCAGTGTGCTAGCACAGGCTCGGTCAAGGCACAGACCACGGAAGCTCTCGTAATGGGTTGCACAGTGGTTTTTAAGATTTCCTGAGCAGCATGGTTTTCCTCCTGGTCGGGCTCCCGGCTGTGAACTTCTAAAGGGAGTAGAATGTGTTCTTTTTGGTTACCTTCTCAGTAGACTTTTGAGCCTTTCGGAGAGAGTGAAGAAGGCCGGGGCATTGTGTTCCTGGAATATCTTGGCAAGTGGTTCTGGAATCTAAAGCAGCTGTATTTGCTGATTTTGTAGACTGTGCCGGTTCCCCTGCCGCTCAGTTCTATTCTCGCTTCTGTTCGACATGAATGATCATCTTTGGGATTCCCCCCCCGCTCCTACAGAGTGGAAACACCTGCGTCAAAATAGCAAAAGTAGAGGCACAGATATTCCCCCCCCCTAAAAAGAATGATGTGTTTATTTATTTAGAACAAAGAAGGCGACCCTGAGGAATGGGCTCCAGGTGGTGCCGTTTGGGAATTGCCTCTGGATGGGAGTAATTGTCTGTTGTCTTGTTTTGTGGTATTTAAATGGAAACCGAGTGAAGGGCGGGATATGAATCCAATCTCTTCCTCTTCTGATGTGTTAGTCCATTCTTCATGCTGTCTGAATTCTGTTCAGGATTCTTCAACTTCAGTTTGCATGAAGCGGTCGCTCATGGGTTTGTGCGTGTTGTAGGCCCTGTCCGTGTCCCAAGCCTTTGGAACGGGATACGCTGCATATCCAGTACCTAAATGTTCCTAGACCTAAAGGAAAGAGTTGGTGTGGTTTATTGCCGGCTTTATTTTGGTCCTGTTTACGCAAGCAGAAAAGACACCTTGGCATGGATTGTACCACTCCAGGTTGCAGGTGTGTGGGGGGGGATCACGTCTTTTAATACTTCCTCTCCTTTAAAAATACTCCCAAGTGCAAGCAAAAAAGTCCACAACAGCAAGGAATGGACTGTGTTAGAACCTTTTCCCCTCCACATTTTTTACATGTAGGTTTTCTGATATATATATAT